>NC_047023.1:28162484-28462484 GCF_902652985.1 Pecten maximus | reverse complement strand
GTAAATCTGGAGCTTTTCATACAACTTCTGATACAATCCTTCCAAAGGAACTAACTTTAAGCTTTCCATACAAGCCTTCTAAGTCTTAAACCTGGAGCTTTTCAAACAAACCTTCAAAATGACCCTACATCAAGCTTTCTATACAAGCCTTCTAGATAATAAAGCTGGAGCCTTTCATAAATGCCTTCCAAAGGAGCCAATCTTAAGCCTTCCTAACAAGCTTTCCTTACAAGCCTTCCAGTGCCATTCTGAATTCTTCATACAAGACTTCAACGGGAACTAATATAAATCTTAGCTTTCAATTTCAAGCCTGTCCTGGCAATCAACCTTGAGCTGTTCATGCAAAAGAGAACCAATCTCCAAACCCTTCAAGGAACATTAAATTACAGCTTCCCATAGTTGACTTCCAATGACAACAACGAGTCCTCCATACAAGCTTTTCTAATGGTGTCAACTTGGGGCCAAATAATTCTAATATTCTTATTAGCTATATCAACAAAATGGCATTCTTATGAAAGAAAACACAAACAAAAAGTATAGCTTATGTTTCATTTCCTGTTATCAATGACTAACACTTTTAAACTTTTAATGTAGATGAGGACAAAATAGCAAATTTTAGATTCAAGAGAAACTATCTGTTGATGAAATAAAAGGAATCCACTTTGAAGGCAAGCTTTCACAGACTGATCATGTCATACTGTTTATTGAACATTACATCTTGTCAAGGTTTGAAGATCAGATTAAAACAGTGAAGCTATGGAGCAGAATTGCTGATAGACGAATAGATACATAAGATGATGTAATTATAAAGACTAGCTTAAGATGGGGACAAGTGAGGTCACCAATACTGAAGGTGGGGGACAAGTGAGGTCACCAATACTGAAAGCGAGGTCACCAATACTGAAGGTGGGGGACAAGTGAGGTCACCAATACTGAAGGTGGGGGACAAGTGAGGTCACCAATACTGAAGTGGGGGACAAGTAGGGTCACCAATACTGAAGGTAATTTAAGGTCACCAATACTGAAGGTAATTTAAGGTCACCAATACAGCAGGTGAGGTCACCAATACTGAAGATGGGGGACAAGTGAGGTCACCAATACTGAAGGTGGAGGACAAGTGGGGTCACCAATACTGAAGATGGGGGACAAGTGAGGTCACCAATACTGAAGGTGGAGGACAAGTGGGGTCACCAATACTGAAGATGGGGGACAAGTGAGGTCACCAATACTGAAGTGGGGGACAAGTGGGGTCACCAATACTGAAGGTAATTTAAGGTCACCAATACTGAAGGTAATTTAAGGTCACCAATACTGAAGGTGGGGGACAAATGTGGTCACCAATACTGAAGATTGGGGACAAGTGAGGTCACCAATACTGAAGGTGGGGGACAAGTGAGGTCACCAATACTGAAGGTGGGGGACAAGTGAGGTCACCAATACGGAAGGCGAGGGACAAGTGAGGTCACCAATACTGAAGGTGGGGGACAAGTGAGGTCACCAATACGGAAGGTGGGGGACAAGTGAGGTCACCAATACTGAAGGTGGGGGACAAGTGAGGTCATCAATACTGAAGGCGAGGTCACCAATACTGAAGGCAATTTAAGGTCACCAATACTGAAGGCGAGGGACAAGTCAGGTCACCAATACTGAAGGTGGGGGACAAGTGAGGTCACCAATACTGAAGGTGGGGGACAAGTGAGGTCACCAATACGGAAGGCGAGGGACAAGTGAGGTCACCAATACTGAAGGCGAGGTCACCAATACTGAAGGCGAGGTCACCAATACTGAAGGCGAGGTCACCAATACTGAAGGTAATTTAAGGTCAATAATACTGCAGGTGAGGTCACCAATACTGAAGATGCACTCTACACTGATGGAGCCCACTCATTTACATAATAGTAATCTTTCTCATCTTTTACTCTTTCTGGACTTCAAACAAGACGACCACAAACACAGCTATCCATAATACGCTACATCATATCTTCTGATCTTGTCACTCAATCTTACACACTATCGTATGATTTCCAATATGCACACTTTATTGAGGATGAGTCTACCAATCTAGATCTAACTGATTTAGACAGACTTTAAAATTTGTGAATGATGAAGTATGAGAGTCAAGACTCCTATATCGTTAACCAATAACTTGGCCACCATCCAAATGTGTTATTTTCGTACAAATGATCGCGGAGGATTTGAATTTTCAATTTACTCTTCTCGCTTATCAATGTGAAAATAAATCCTATATAGCTGATTATTTTTGCAGAGATAATATTTTTACTTTCTGTGGGTCATCGATGTGCTTGATTTACATTAGTACATACCACATAGCTGACTATTTTTGCAGAGATGATATTTTTACTTTTTGTGGGTCATTGATGTGTTCACGGAAATTTGATCCATGAAATAATAATACAATAAACATTACTTGTGAAATAAACTGTGGGTAATTATAAAGACTGTTGTCATGTTGTACCGTTATTAGTTGACATGGCAACCTCCAATCATTCAAGGTCATTTTCAAAATCATAATTTTTTTTACCAGTTGTGGTATATTGTATCAACAGTCACATGTTAAACACTCTGTAATTCAATATCGGGAGCAATAATAAATATTCTCTTATGACCAGATCACAAACTTTGAATTTATTGAAATTTAATTCTATTGTTTTAAATGAAAATTTGGATGCGCGGAAAAAAAATGGCTATAAATATGATGTGTTCTTGTAGTTTCACTGATTTACCAGAGTTTATTTGAAAAAGTTGAGAATTGTCCGTTTTATCAAATTTTGATTAGACAGCATGTGATTTCTATCCATTTGTCAGCTTCACATTAGCTACAGTTAAATAATTTTGAAAGACTTACATTAACTGGAACCAATTTTAAAGAAACATTGTTATAGACGGCAGAAAATTTCATTTGAACTTTTATGATTAACCATTGAAAATCCTTGAAACCATATTTTCTCACAGAGAGGACACACATTTAGATAATTTTTATTGTTTTATCAATTTTTTGGAATTAACTTGGAAAATCCTTGAAACCACGAATCTTGACTTGGTAATGTTTTTGAAGTGCTACAGTACAGTCATCTATCATTTGTATCCCAGACTAATATCAGACAATCACAAAAACAACACATATCTGGTTTTCCACACAACAAACAGCCCGATAGAACCTCCCACATATACCACCAGATTACACAGCCCTCAATCTCAAATGATAAAATTCAACACCACAAGTGATTACACATCCAACTTTGAGTTTTAGCACTGTTAACCTTGAACATTTAACCTTGAATGACTGGTCAGTAGCCAAAAATACAGTAAACATCTGTGATTAGCACATATATGACAACAAGAAATGCAATTAGAGAAAAAGCACCTGCATACAACAAAGTTACAATGAAATGTTTGAGTGAGGGCAAAGGGCACCTGCATACCACTAATCACTCTCCGATGACCTTTCCTGTCTGTGTGGATCTCAATATGATACCTAAATATTTGTCTAATTGTTTGTATACAGAGGCCACCATTATGAGAAGGAGCCCGGATAGTGATGGAGAAGACGGATGAGGGAGAGTGATGCTGGCTCCTTGAGACGTTGGAGACACGGGTATGTTATCGGAGCCATCATCAACACATGTTTGTTACAAGGTCCTGACACCATCAATACTCACCGCCGCCACATAACAAACCTCAAACAAAACATTTCACAACTCTGCAACAAAATGTATCAGCTTCCATCACATCAGGGCAGACATTTTTTGCATTAACACCTATGAAGGTAAACAAACATGACAAGTCTTGAGACAGTTAAAACTAAAACACCCAAGTAGTGGGAAGTTACCAGTTATAACTAAAACATCCAAATAGTAGGAAGTTACCAGTTACAACTGAAACATCCAAGTAATTGGAAGTTACCAGTTAAAACTGAGACACCCAGCTGGAAATACCTGTGATTCACAAACATCCTGGTTACAGCACTCTGCAGGAAAACTGTTATTTTTGTGTTAAACAAGCTATCAGCTACTACAATTAGACTCTATCTCAAATTAACCTTCTGGCTGTTCATGGCCTGTTGAATGGAGCAAACACTAATAAAACATTAAATGAGAGTATCAGGGAATATGTGTCAATAAAACTAATGAATATTGAATTCACAGGACATATCGATGGTATAGCTTTACTGCTTAACAATTTTTGACACATAATATTCAGCATAGCCATGTTGATGGGATGGTCACCAGATCTTAAATACCAAACTTATTAGGTAAATTTCACAAGCCATTTTATTATCAACGTTTATATTTACTTGCAAGGACTTTAACCAACAAACAAACAATTATGTTAAATTTGCAAACAATTGACAGTAAAATTTGAACAATAGGTGCAATGAAATTGATTAATTTAATTAATATAGCTTATGTTTAAATCCCAATGATGTGTAAGCTGTATCAAGTCACAAGTAGTTAAAGGATGAAAGCAATTAAAAGGCTTAATTATAGGACAGCTCCATAAATGGAAACTGCATCTACAGGCATAAAGTGCTCATTAATGCATCTTCCTCCTTTTTCCAAAAATAATTTTTAATAATTTCTAATCTAGCAAAACATCTTTCACTTTGTAGAAAAATATATATTTTTTATGAAATTTTGTAGATCTGTAATTTTGTATGAGAAAATCTGTAGGATTTTACACCATATCATAACAGCATATTACACTGCATCAACACCGAAACATATCACAGAAGCACACATTCCAAACTACTTCACTCAGGGTCTGTATGTTTTCTCGGGGAAATCCCTGATAAGCCAAGATAAAATACATGGTGTTATACAATGATATGGCTATATGATGATGTTCCAAGATTTCCTCTCCGATAACATGCATCGCCACATGAAACAATTAATATAAGCTAGATAAATAACATTATCAGCTTCTCTAACTAATCAGTGATTATCTGGGTACAGAAATTAAATTCTTATCAATATAGGATTTGTTTCCATCCAGTCGATCCTTACTTCTCACCAACATATACTATTACAGAAATATTCTTGACATATTTTCATGGAAAACTGAAATTTTGTAATGTGATATGAATGTTATTCTACCTGATAGAAATCAAAATACTTCATTCAAGGTTAAGTTTTAGTTAAGTTTTCACACACAAAAAAAAAATAATGATGATAGTGAAATAACAGCAAACTGAATATTACTGCATAATATCTTTGAGATGTAACTGATATATACTTCAATATCTTGAGGTCTAAGGTTAAAAACGGATAGCAAAGGTCTAAGGTTAAAAACGGATAGCAAAATCAACTCTGTGAATTATTTTGAAACTTTCCAATTGCCATTGAGAGTTCTACAGTGTTTTAGGTCAATGGAAATAAATTGGACATTGTAGAGACAAAATGTACATGTTTATAATACTTTAAAACGGTCAACAACTACAGCAAACAGTTCAGTAAACTAACTTCATGCTTACTAATTAATCTATGTCTGAATCTACATGATGCTGTAGACAGAAGACAAGGACAAAAACGACAATGATGAGCCAAACAGTTCAATGTAGGAATTTCATTGGGAGTGAGTGTGTGAAGATAGTATTTATGTTATCTACATATACTATGTAAAAGCTTTAGAAAAATTTAAAAAAAAAAAAAAAAAAAAAAACAATGGGACCGAATCGCCTATCCAGTGATCCTTTTTATTTTATATATATACATAATTAAGAACAAGTGTATCAGAGACCAGATTTAAGATCTCAGGATCTCTCAGTTATTTGAAAAGATGTCTTTTAAATATTTTAACCATTTCAACTCTTTCAAACATAAACTATGGTCAAGGACATTCATTCGAACAAACTTTATAGCCTTCACCCAAACATGCTACAAGCCCAATATGAGGTCTCTGGACCTTTTGGTTATTGAAAAAAGTCATAGAAATATTTTAGTCAACATTGTGTATTTGACCCATGTGATCTTGAATGAAGGTCAAGGTCATTCTTTTGAACAAACTTGGTAGCCCTTCACCAAAGAATGCTACAGACCTAATATCAAGGGCCTGGGCCTCTTGGTTATTGAGAAGAAGTTGTTAAAAGATTTTAGCCTATTTGACAATGACCTATGTGACCTTGAATGAAGGTCAACTTCATTCATTTGAACGAACTACAGCCCTTCATCCTACATGCTACATGCCTAATAGGTCTCTGGGCCTCTTGGTTGTTGAGAAGAAGTTGTTTAAATGGAAAAGTTAACGCTGGACGGATGGCCAGACGCCGCATGCCGCTCCACAGCATAACCTATCTCAAGAGAAGGGAGTGATAGATTCCTCCAACTCGTTTACTTCCTCCATCAATAATCACGAGATCTCCTGCAATCCTAAACCTGAGGACAGTCAGACAGTATTTACAACATAACATTTATTGTACCTATTAGCTTAGATTGTACTTTCTTTATTAGCCTGCACTTAACTTTCAATGTCAATAAGTTGTAGAAATACCCAAAGCTAACTGACAAGTATTTAAAGTATCCATATTGGTAGACCTGAAGTACTGTCCACCTCATCTGAGGTCGCAGGGCTTATATATCTGTCACAACTGATGTGTGTGGGAAAGAAAACAGACTGTCAGATTAAGGAATGTCGGTACAATAAAACAATGGGGTATTGTGGTCTGCACAAGACTGGGAAAAATCTGTACTTGAAGATAATGGTGTTACGTCAGGCAGTGGATAGTGGTCCCCTAATGCAATTAGTCTATTATGACCTCACTGCCCCACCCCAAGTATATATGTATCATCGCATGTTCCTATATACACCCTCTACTTCAGTAGAGGCCCAGAAATCTATAATCTAATTTCAACTTTTGAAACTAATCTCAAACTATTGATGATTCATGTCTATAATTTCATTTAATGTATGATAATGATATAACATCCTTTTTATTTATTTTTTTTAATGTAATTTTCCCAAACACGAAATAAAAAACTTTTCAGACCTGTTCAAAATATATCCAGAGGGATCTTGGCGCCCACCATTGAATGTTCTTTATAGGTTCCATGTCAGATTAATCTTTTCTCTACTTTTCTCTTCTTCTAAGTCTTACTAATCTGTGTAAACTCAGAAGAAACCTCTAGTACTTTTCAAACAAGGGAAACCTATATATAAAATTTAAGATTTAGGCACCAAGGGGAACCTATATATATATGGAATTTGAGAAAGATTCCTTCAGTGCTTTCTGAGAAAGAGTGATAACAAACTTCAATTGTCAAAATCCAAGATGGCTGCTTGTCGGCCATGTTGTTTTCCGATTGGTCTCAAAATGCAATATGCATAACTAGGCACCTGGGGGAACCTACATATGAAATTTCAGGAAGATCCCTTCATTAGTTTCTTAGTAATAGTGATAACCAGTTTCAATTTTCGAAATCCAAGATGGCTGCCTGTCGGCCATGTTGTTTTCTGATTGGTCTCAAAATGCAATATGCATAACTAGGCACCAAGGGGAACCTACATATGAAATTGGAGAAAGATCCAATCAAAACTTTCTCAGAAATAGCGATAACAAACTTCTATGGTCAAAATCCAAGATGGCTGCCTGTCGGCCATGTTGTTTTCCGATCAGTCCCAAAATGCGATATGCATTACCAGGCACCAAGGGGAACCTACATATGAAATTTGAGAAAGATCCCTTCAGTACTTTCTCAGAAATGGCAATAACAAACTTTAATGGTCAAAATCCAAGATGGCTGCCTGTCGGCCATGTTGTTTTCCGATTGGTCTCAAAATGCTATATGCATAACTAAGCACCAAGGGGAACCTACATAACAAATATGAAAAAAATCCCTTTAGTACTTTCACAGAAATAGCGATAACAAACTTCAATTGTCAAAATCCAAGATGGCTGCCTGTCGGCCATGTTGTTTTCAGATCGGTCTCAAAATGCTATATGCATAACTAAGCACCAAGGGGAACCTACATAACAAATATGAAAAAGATCCCTTTAGTACTTTCACAGAAATAGCGATAACAAACTTCAATTGTCAAAATCCAAGATGGCTGCCTGTCGGCCATGTTGTTTTCAGATCGGTCTCAAAATGCAATATGTATAACTAGGCACTAAGGGGAACCTACATATGAAATTTGAGAAAGATCCCTTCTGTGCTTTTTTAGAAATAGCGATAACAATCTTCAATTGTCAAAATCCAAGATGGCTGCCTGTCGGCCATGTTGTTTTCAGATCGGTCTCAAAATACAATAGGCATAACTAGGCACCAAGGGGAACCTACATATGAAATTTGAGAAAGATCCCTTCTGTGCTTTTTGAGAAATAGCGATAACAATCTTCAATTGTCAAAATCCAAGATGGCTGCCTGTCGGCCATGTTGTTTTCAGATCGGTCTCAAAATGCAATATGCATAACTAGGCACCAAGGGGAACCTACATATGAAATTTCAGAAAGATCCCTTCTGTGCTTTTTGAGAAATAGCGATAACAATCTTCAATTGTCAAAATCCAAGATGGCTGCCTGTCGGCCATGTTGTTTTCCGATTGGTCTCAAAATGCAATATGCATAACTCGGCACCAAGGGGAACCTACATATGAAATTTCAGAAAGATCCCTTCAGTACTTTCTTAGAAATAGCGATAACAAACTTCAATGGTCAAAATCCAAGATGGCTGCCCATCGGCCATGTTGTTTTCCGATCGGTCCCAAAATGCAATATGCATAACTAGGCACCAAGGGAAACCTACATATTAAAATTTGAGAAAGATCCCTTCAGTACTTTCTCAGAAATAGCGATAACAAACTTCAATGGTCAAAATCCAAGATGGCTGCCCGTCGGCCATGTTGTTTTTCGATCGGTCCCAAAATGCAATATGCATAACTAGGCACCAAGGGAACCCCACATATCAAATTTGAGAAAGATCCCTTCAGTACTTTCTTAGAAATAGCGATAACAAACTTCAATTGTCAAAATCCAAGATGGTTGCCTGTCGGCCATGTTGTTTTCCGATCGGTCCCAAAATGCAATATGCATAACTAGGCACCAAGGGAAACCAACATATGAAATTTGAGAAAGATCCCTTCAGCTCTTTCTCAGAAATAGCGATAACAAACTTCAATGGTCAAAATTCAAGATGGCTGCCTGTCGGCCATGTTGTTTTCCGATCGGTCCCAAAATGCATTATGCATAACTAGGCACCAAGGGGAACCTACATATGAAATTTGAGAAAGATCCCTTCGGTACTTTCTGAGGATTAGCGATAACAAGAATTGTTTACGGACGGACGGACAGACGGACGGACGGACGGAGGGAGGGACGGCCGGACGGACGGACGATGGACCACGGACGCAGGGCGATTTGAATAGCCCACCATCTGATGATGGTGGGCTAAAAAGTCATAGAAATATTTTAGTCAACATTGTGTATTTGACCCATGTGATCTTGAATGAAGGTCAAGGTCATTCTTTTGAACAAACTTGGTAGCCCTTCACCAAAGAATGCTACAGACCTAATATCAAGGGCCTGGGCCTCTTGGTTATTGAGAAGAAGTTGTTAAAAGATTTTAGCCTATTTGACAATGACCTATGTGACCTTGAATGAAGGTCAACTTCATTCATTTGAACGAACTACAGCCCTTCATCCTACATGCTACATGCCTAATAGGTCTCTGGGCCTCTTGGTTGTTGAGAAGAAGTTGTTTAAATGGAAAAGTTAACGCTGGACGGATGGCCAGACGCCGCATGCCGCTCCACAGCATAACCTATCTCAAGAGAAGGGAGTGATAGATTCCTCCAACTCGTTTACTTCCTCCATCAATAATCACGAGATCTCCTGCAATCCTAAACCTGAGGAAAGTCAGACAGTATTTACAACATAACATTTATTGTACCTATTAGCTTAGATTGTACTTTCTTTATTAGCCTGCACTTAACTTTCAATGTCAATAAGTTGTAGAAATACCCAAAGCTAACTGACAAGTATTTAAAGTATCCATATTGGTAGACCTGAAGTACTGTCCACCTCATCTGAGGTCGCAGGGCTTATATATCTGTCACAACTGATGTGTGTGGGAAAGAAAACAGACTGTCAGATTAAGGAATGTCGGTACAATAAAACAATGGGGTATTGTGGTCTGCACAAGACTGGGAAAAATCTGTACTTGAAGATAATGGTGTTACGTCAGGCAGTGGATAGTGGTCCCCTAATGCAATTAGTCTATTATGACCTCACTGCCCCACCCCAAGTATATATGTATCATCGCATGTTCCTATATACACCCTCTACTTCAGTAGAGGCCCAGAAATCTATAATCTAATTTCAACTTTTGAAACTAATCTCAAACTATTGATGATTCATGTCTATAATTTCATTTAATGTATGATAATGATATAACATCCTTTTTATTTATTTTTTTTAATGTAATTTTCCCAAACACGAAATAAAAAACTTTTCAGACCTGTTCAAAATATATAGAGATTAAGGCCACAAAAAGTTCAAGTTAGGCATAAATATAAAAGTTCAAGTACTTACTTCTAATAATGATCAAGCATTTCAGATAGACTTACTCAAGTTCCTTTATTTTGATAGATTGACCGAATAAAGCATACAGGTTAAACGTCAATGATACACACACATCACAGGCCCAACAGACATGTAACATGCTTTTAAATCCTTCCAGACAGCAAATATGCAGACATGTAATTCAAATCTGCTGACCTTGAATTACAACAAATGACCTCTGCATGTTAAGTACATCCACATTCATAGTAAGGCTGGTCACAAACATCAAACTACAGGAAGTGTATTGTTTTAAAAACAAATTGTTTTGACCATTTTAGACCAACATAACTAATTGTATTGTATTCATATATTTATCACACACAAAAAAAAAGATATCAAGTTTTTGCTACAAATAGCTGAGCAGGTATTAATCACATAATGATCCACAAACAACGGGGATGAAATATATCCAGTGGGTTATTAAAGATTAAAAAAAAACACCAAGTAAAAAACGTAAAATACTAATGTAAAAACAAATATATCTCAACTCAAAATTGATAAACAAGGACAAATATAAATAAAGAAACATTCACAAAGAGACCATGACCAGGTGTTCCGGAAGGGTAAGCGTCTTGTTTCCTCAAAGACACCAACTAGGCAGCCATGTAGATAAATACAGGCAACATCATAAACTAGAATCAGGAACATCAGGAATATAAACGAGTATTAAACATGACAAACAAGTCTTTGTAAAACACCTACCAGACAATGGCCCCGGACACAGACTTCGTCAGTTGATTCATCCATTCCACACAGGGTGCCGTCCTCGACCTTGTCAGCAAACTTGTGATAGAAGTTGTAGTAGAGAGCTCGACAGGAGAGCTCACATTTATTCTGGGCTGTGGACACAAACAATGTTTATTTTAAGTTATTGTTAGTATAATATCTTCATATTATAGGGACAGACTTAAGCAGTGATTCCCCTCTTATATTATGACCATAATGATGTATTATCCCCACTTTCATAAAACTTATGTAACAACTGGTAACAAAAATAAATTGGAAAATGTACATATACAGAAATGTACCGGTATGTTTCTTTACCCAAGTTTATTATCATTTCCAAAAGCTAAATTAATCCCTATATACTTGATCAACTGTTTATCAGTATAATTTTACATCTAAAGACATACGTATGATTTCTTGGTGTACTCTGTAAACCCTTTAGGATATCCTACCTGTGATTTCCATCTTGCTTTACACACAAAGGGGTTAAAGTTATCTCCCTTGAAAATGCATTCAAAATCTTTAACTGGTAAATATTGTTAACATGATGTTTTTTTCTCATCATGTTATGTACTCTGGCCGTTTGGAGCTGGGATCCTTGGTTCATTAGCAGATCAAAGACCTCATAACATGATGAGAAAATAACATCATGTTACCAATATTTACCATTGAGTAAATGACTTTTTAAGCATATTTTTGATAAGTTTTCCTTTCAAGGTTTGTTTTAAATTGACTATTGTGTACAGATAATAATCAAAATGTAGAAGTCAAATTATTGTGTGTCACAATTTTAAGATAATCTTTACATATCATTTCCACTGTTGTTACCTTGTACAGACATTTTATTGTACATTGTACCTTCTATACATTGGTATCCTATTATCAAAAATACATTGGCACAAATACCAGGTGTTCTATTTATAAAGTTAGAAAAACTTATCAGGTCATCATTGCTATCATTGATTAAAAATTCCCCAGAAATAATCGACACTTATATATAATTAATAAAAGTACTGGCTCAATGAAAGTCTCACCGACTACCACCTGGCAAAGTCCAGTCCAGTAATAAACTTCTCATAATTATGGGTGGTCATATAGAAATCTAATGAATTTTTAATAAAATGAAATTTTAATCCAACATTTGATCCCATTACTGGGAGGTTCATGGTGACCTACCATGTATAATGTTGTTAGGTCTCTGGAGCCATATAGTATATATATCTGCATCAAATACCTACATGTAGCGTTTGGTATGCCATTGTCTGGTTCAAGGTCAATGACCTACCATCATCAAACACATACTGACCAGAAAGCCTGATATTTCCAACGAAAATTTGTTTTTCTTTAACTTCTCCCGTTTTCCCCGGGTCATATAGGCCTAGACTATTGAGAAACAAAGATTATGTTACCCCAGACGAAATATTTCGTAAATTTTGGATTAAAAACTGGCCAGGCACAAATTCAATTATTTGGTAAATGTTTATGATCTTTACATTTTATTGATTGATGAATGGAATTCAGCATCTTTTAATTAGATATATGAGCTAAAATTAGATATCCGAGCTATAATTACATATCTGACCTAAAATTAGATATCCGAGCTATAATTACATATCTGACCTAAAATTAGATAGAATCTATATCCGAGCTGATTCATTTCATCCTTCACTTCGATTTGACTTCGGTTGCCATTTTACAAGTAATATACATCAAGATTCGGCAAAGGCGACATAAAATTTCTAATAGCACTATTACCAAAAGGCATACACAACCATAAAACGCAGACATGATATTAATTATTAGGCCTACCGACTGCAGTCTCCGGACCGAGCACGTCTGCTCCATCATCGTTTTTCGCGCCACCAGAGAGATAAGGTACATAACTCCCAGTAAAAGTTATGTTGGATGACGTCACTATGATTACGCTACATTACGAATGGTATTCAGTATTTTTAATAGCTTCAATACTGTAAGACTTTTTCCCTTTTTATTACAATAAAATATTGTACATGACGTACTACACATTACATCGGTACTTTACGCAAATCTGCGAGATTGAAAACTTCTTCTCTAGCAATGTATTACTGCCTTTTCTTTTTAAGTTTTCTATGAGCTATGAACAAATGCCCATATTATTATTTTTTTCAAAGCTTGTACCTTAGTCGGGGTTTTGTTTGGTTTTGTTATTTATTTATTTATTTATTTATTTATTTATTTATTTATATTTATTTATTTATATTTATATTTATATTATTTATATTTATATTTATATTTATTTATTTATTTATTTATTTGTTCCCTCAGAGACTTGTATATCAGATCTACAAGTCTCTGGTTCCCTGTAGTTGTGAACTTACGGTTGATATACTTGTCCCACTGGAAGTACCGCCCCCTCACTAACTGTCTGTTGTATCCCCGGCACTGTGCCGTCCGGTCGTCCACGTGTTTCCCCTCACATTCCTGTAACAAAGTAACTCAGAGAGAACCGGAGAAGGCGAATCTCCACGTCCGTGTTGTTGAAAGTAAAACGTTTCCAGAAATTTACATTAAATGTGGTCAATTCAATTCAATATATTGACTGTAGACCTTACGGCCCAGAGTACATATTACATCCAATACATGAAAAGGATGTAAAACAGTAAAAAAAAAAGCCGCTGAAACAAATGACAATTTTTTTTCCGGTAACATTGAGAAGGTACAAAGAAATGTATAAAAAAAATAACAAAATAACATACAAATGTGATTACAGATAAGTAGTACTTGAGATTGTTACCTGGATAATGAGAGACAGTTACCTGCGTTTCACACAACCTGTATTCCAAGCCCCGACCGGTACAGTAGCTCGGGTTCGGACTAGTTTCTCCTCTGAAAAATGTTAAATAATGTCAAACACAAATTCTCACGTCTATAATCGTAATATTTGTCGACATGTTTTGTCGACATTTCTATGTAAACAGACAAAATCACCAAAACGTGAATTTTGTAAGTGATAAACGCATTCGTGTCATTCTATGTTGTACGCAAATTACAAACTTTCATGGGTAGAAGTGGATGAAAAACTACATATACCACACCTGTTCAGGGTATGGGATAGGTTCTCATGATTATCTCAAATCAAGTAGAATGCAAATGACAGCAAAAGACTTTTTTTTGTTTTTTTTTTTGTTTTGTTTAGAAAATATAAAATAACTATGCGCCGGTTACAAAAGGCGATTCCATAACTAAGGAAAATGGTAACGATATTTACAAAAACTTTAGTAATGAAAAAAGGTATGGAACGAGTTTTGCGAGCTGTGTATCTACAAAATATGATGCGATTCAAACTTACTGTCCATTGACACACTTCCGGTTCCGGTGTTGTATCCCCTGGTTACAAGTCTTGCTACACTGTGACCATGGTGCCCACTCACTCCAGGATAATCTTGACTAATAATATAACTGATATTTCACCCTCTTGTACACATTACAGATAACAATTTATGTAAGATTTTATGTCAATTAATTATACATAAAAGTGTTCTCAATTAGATTTAGGAAAGTGTTATGAAAACATAATGATAGATATTGTTGCTATGGAAACACAATGATTGTGCTTGTAGCGATGGATACAATGATCGCGATGGTTGTCATGGAAACAATGCTCGCAATTGATATGGAAAGAAAATGATCGCGAATGTCATGACTTTAACATAATTATCGTGTTTTCTGTGATGGAAACACCATCATCGCGATTGTTGCTATGGAAACAATTGTCGTGAATTTCCAACCATAACTAGATCATATTAGAAACACTTATATATTATATTTGTTGTGATTAGAAACACTTATATATTATATTTGTTGTGATTAGAAACTCTTATATATTATACTTGGTGTGGTATATGATTTTGATTCCATTATTACTTTAATGCCGATGTTAGTCGCCAAACCATTTACTGACCTTGGTCTCCCGTCCTTGTGCCGTCACACAGAACAAGGTCACGGCGACCCAAATGGTTGCCCTGGAATACCACAAAGTTAGTATGATGATGGGTATACCTTATAATTGCGAACAAATCATAACGGCTCGAGTCTATTTTGATCTAATTCAGCAACTAAAAACAAATACATATATCGAATTACTGCAATACTTGTTTGACACTTCTCTTTCTTAATATCTCCTGTCGGAGGTTATTGGGGGACGGAACGACACAAAGGTGAACCAACAACCAATATAACATTATTGTCTCATTGTGTGAGTACTATTATTTCCCTTTTATAACTTTATGTTCTCACTGTGCACACGAATGTCAAAAGTACTCTCGTAATCTTCCTGGTGCAACATTTTCTTAACTACATGGAGAGAGATCGGTTGAGTCAGACTATCAATCGGACATTTATGGGTCTGATGTTCAGTACATGGTATTGTATAAATAAGGTGGCCTGGCCACGGTTTTACCAATGTTCCATAACTTAAGGGAATCCCTAAAATTACAATTTTATATAAGGACAGTTCTATAACTGATATTGTTCCTTAAATTACAATTTTATATAAGGACAGTTCTATAACTGATATTGTTCCTTAAATTACAATTTTATATAAGGACAGTTCTATAACTGATATTGTTCCTTAAATTACAATTTTTTATAAGGACAGTTCTATAACTGATATTGTTCCTTAAATTAAAATTTTATATAAGGACAGTTCTATAACTGATATTGTTCCTCAAATTATGTAATGCCTTTCTATGGGTTGAGTTAAGTAATGCCTTAAATCAAGGAACGTTGATAAAACCGAGGTCATGTACATGTAACCCAATTGTTAGAGTCTCCATCAACAGTTCTTCGAGTCTCGGCATAATACGTCTCATCTTCTCCTCTGAGTAATGGTCAGTTCTCTACACGATGAGCGGTAAATTGAGTAATGGTCAGTTCTCTACACGATGAGCGGTAAGTTGAGTAATGGTCAGTTCTCTACACGATGAGTGGTAAGTGGTCTGATAGGTCTCAGAGCCTGGCTTTTTGAAGTATGATATAAAGTAGGCCCGGAGTATTGCCACGAAAAATCGACCACGAAATGGCCCAGTATCTTGTTCGACCTATCTCTACATGACGTCTGGAGTTTACAATCAACACCTCAGATTGTCGTTTGGTCAGTAACAGATAAAATACCGTGTGTCCCCTTCCGTTTCTCTGTAGATCTCCACTGTCCTGAGTGTCGTGGATTGACCAGTAGCTAGTGCGTAAAGCGTAAAGCGCCCCACTAGACGACACAAAAAGAGCGTAAAGCGCCCCACTAGACGACACAAAAAGAGCGTAAAGCGCCCCACTAGACGACACAAACACAGCGTAAAGCGCCCCACTAGACGACACAAAAACAGCGTAAAGCGCCCCACTAGACGACACAAAAACAGCGTAAAGCGCCCCACTAGCCGACACAAAAACAGCGTAAAGCGTCCATCTAAGACGATTCTGCACGCAGTTGTACGTCTACCTGTGTGATTTTGACAAAAATAAAGCTAGCCTTCTGTATGATGTATTCGTTTGTTTTATGACGTTATTTTAAGGTAAACAATATTTCATTCAACATTAGAGGCTTTCGTTTCCACCCAATACTTCACTTCCGCTCTCTGCATCCCTGGTAAAAGGACCTCAGTCGGTTAGCGCGACGACCACGTAACCTCAGGTGAAGACCGGTCTGCATGGTTCGAAGCTCCCTATGCACATGTTGGTTTCGTTTCTCTGGAAGCTGATTAACATGCAAGTCTGTACTGTCATGGTTTTGTCCTTGGGCACTTTACTCTGATTTATCTGGATGGCATGCAACAGGCCTCCAGCTCAGTGAGGTAGTCACCAACTACTACAAGAAGACCCCGCCTCAAAATTACCCTGGTTGTTCACGGGTCGTCGATAAACGCGGCAAACAAACAAACACATACCCCTGTTATAGGTGATATAACTAGCAAATTGATTGGTGTGAGCCCATTAAACCTGACCAATCGCTTGTATTTCCAAGTTTCTTCTCCATTTAATCGTTCTTCGTCAAATATCTCACTTTTACAGTAAATATACAATAGATTTCCGCTCCCTATACATGGATTGTCTTTTGCCTTGTTCCAAGACCAAAGTCAGATATCAAGGTGACACAGATATTATCAACAAAAAAGGTACAGTCCAAACGTCGTACAGCGCTCACTCAACGTAATGCATTGTTTGGGATTTCCTATCGGGCATGGTTATGTATAAATAGACATTCGTTTCCGCGAAATACTTTCATTGGTGTTGAGCTTATTCCGATCAAACTTTTTACAATGCATCGAAGTCGCTTACTTTGTTTCGGGATTTCATTTCAGGTCTGAATGTTTAAGGCACCGTTATCATAAATAGTTTCCATTTCTGTTGGACCAATTCCAATCAAACTTCATACGCCTCTATGACTTGATTTTCGGGTTCTAGATCGCAATTCATCGTTTCATTTAAAATTTTTTTAGATGATCTGACCTGGGTATCATAAGCGAGGAAAACCGCTGAAGGACGGGGAGGATATACGGGATGCGTTAGAATCATAGGTAGGTATCCTTGCAGCATTGTAATCTACATTTTTAAAACTATACTGGAACAAAAAATAAATAAAAATGTAACGCAGGGAAATACTATATACTTTAGTGACGGCTTATCAGATTAATGAAACTCGGTCAGACTTATATATATATATTGATAACTTTAACTCGACAATTCCGAAAAGGAAATCGACCGCCTTCACGTATTCCCAATTTTAAGGGGAGTACACAAAACATACTTGTAAAAGAATATTAGGTATCCAGCATCAGTAATAATTAATTCAAATCTGAACCCTTAACAGACAATACCGTTGGCCGGTACATTATACTTTAGCAATCCTCAGGGGTTTCATTCACTTTCCTATTTGCACCCTTAGGGGTATGTCATCGGGAACGGAATGGTGACCTCAGGATCAAACAACATTGTAGTTTATTACTAGTTGGTTACAAGATGACGGTCACCGAGCTTTCGATTTGGCCATGCCAATCTACATGCAGAGAGCAGTCGCCACACAGATTACTTTTGGCATTTTGGGGTATGCCTCTAGCATCATTGAATGCTGAAACTTCCAAAGCTACTATGTCATGTGACATCTGTAGGAGGATAATCTAGGAACAAGGCGTTCCTATGCCGGCCCCCAACGTCGCCACGTCGAGCTAATATTGGTGGTTAGGTTTGTGGCACATGCTCGCAGACGATTCCAAATGGAGCAGCGGAAAAAAGGTCTTTCTTTATTGCGGAGTTTGGAGCAGCTCAGACAGTCAAAGTCTACTTTACTGCAGCAGCGTGAGACGCTAGCCTTACCCTACTGATCGGACAGGAGTTGGTATGGTGATGGGTCAGTAAAAAGAAACATTCCTCGTGATTTGAAACACCGTTGGTTGTTGTGCAAGTAAAATTAAGTTAAATATAGAGATGATTTTACACCTTGTTGTAGTTCCCATGTACAACGTCAATTAACTTTTCAGCAAACATTGTCCGTCGTCATCATACAATAGCTTGAGGGATTAATTTGATGATGACTTGGACAGGATTGGACGATCGTCTCTTGCGCAACTTAACATTTTGGTAATTTACCTACTTGGGCTATTTCGCCTTTTAAAAATTAAATGAACTCTGAAAGGATATCCCTTACACCTACGATGTTACAGACGAGTGAAGCGAGATCTCATATGTCACAAACCTGGAGTACACCAGGAATAACGATGTTTTCAAGTTTGAAGTATGACATGTGTAGAAGGTTCAAACAGGCTCGCCCTAATGTGTGTGGTAGCCGACGCCAAGATAACTTATTATGACGCAGTTATCTACATACTAAAAACAATTCAATCATTACCGTAGATAAATTTGTCCATACTTACCACGTAACGTACATATCTAGTTGATCATCAGCGCTGGAATGACGATTGTCCGGCACTTACAATGTACACAAATATTTGGATGTGTTTCGCTGGTCAGTCTAGTCTGTCCGGCTGCTTCTTAGACTCGAGTGGTCAAAATCAACACAGTACATACGCCTCTGTCCGGAGTAGCTTGACCAGTGTCCTTACCGTATAGAATTACCTGAGTACTTCCGGACAATATCGTCTATCCTTTTAATGTATATCCAGTGCTTAATCAACTAAACATATTTAGGTCCGATTGTCCGGACCTATTTGGCAGATGACCAGTTACAGTAAAATAAATTGACCACTAGTATATTACCAGTACTTGCTCTAACTATTATCGTAAGGTGTATATAGGTGAAGTAGTTAGTTACTGTGACATGAAGTAGCGATTAGGGATTAACTCGTTAGCGCAAACCAGTCATCCGAAATTGATTACGAGTTGGTCAGTTTACGATACACCTATATAGTCAGTGGTCACTTTACGGTCATTAATGGCGATCATTTTAACACTGATTTGCACAAGTACTCAGCGTTAAATATACTTAATGTTTGGCGTTGGGACAGATACAATATGTGTTATACAGATAAGTACATTTGGAGGGCTATCTAGTTTCAATTCCCGTAAGTCCAGTTCCATTATTTACCTTTTGTCACATAACCAATCACCATATATCACGGCCACTAAAAGAGTTCACACGTCCGATTTGATCTGTGATGTAACGAAAGCCATAATAAATACGATTTTCTATATGTTAGGTTAGGCTGTCGGTATTAACACTGTCAATACACGTTTTCAGTTAGGGTAGGGGGCCTGGGGTTATATAAGGAACTATGCGTCCGGAGAGTCCATGAATGAGTTAGTAAAAACAAGACCCACAGACAGCGGATCCGTAATGATAAGATATTATAAGTATTATGGTACTGGAATAACAGGAATGTTTGACAAGATGATGGTGTAACTCTTACTTACAGATCTCCTCTTGACTTTGTATGTTTTGGAGTTGGTTTACTATAAGTACATGAAGTGTACATTTTAACTCCGTCACTTAAATATTACAGCATCAACCTGTCAAAGAGAGACAATTTCTCCTAGTCTACGTGTATACCGATAACACATGTACAACACGTCTAGTCTACGTGTATACCGATAACACATGTACAACACGTCTAGTCTACGTGTATACCGATAACACGTGTACAACACGTCTAGTCTACGTGTATACCGATAACACATGTACAACACTCCTAGTCTACGTGTATACCGATAACACATGTACAACACGTCTAGTCTACGTGTATACCGATAACACATGTACAACACGTCTAGTCTACGTGTATACCGATAACACGTGTACAACACGTCTAGTCTACGTGTATACCGATAACACGTGTACAACACTCCTAGTCTACGTGTATACCGATAACACGTGTACAACACGTCTAGTCTACGTGTATACCGATAACACGTGTACAACACGTCTAGTCTACGTGTATACCGATAACACGTGTACAACACGTCTAGTCTACGTGTATACCGATAACACGTGTACAACACGTCTAGTCTACGTGTATACCGATAACACGTGTACAACACGTCTAGTCTACGTGTATACCGATAACACGTGTACAACACGTCTAGTCTACGTGTATACCGATAACACGTGTACAACACGTCTAGTCTACGTGTATACCGATAACACGTGTACAACACGTCTAGTCTACGTGTATACCGATAACACGTGTACAACACGTCTAGTCTACGTGTATACCGATAACACGTGTACAACACGTCTAGTCTACGTGTATACCGATAACACGTGTACAACACGTCTAGTCTACGTGTATACCGATAACACGTGTACAACACGTCTAGTCTACGTGTATACCGATAACACATGTACAACACTCCTAGTCTACGTGTATACCGATAACACATGTACAACACTCCTAGTCTACGTGTATACCGATAACACATGTACAACACGTCTAGTCTACGTGTATACCGATAACACATGTACAACACGTCTAGTCTACGTGTATACCGATAACACATGTACAACACGTCTAGTCTACGTGTATACCGATAACACGTGTACAACACGTCTAGTCTACGTGTATACCGATAACACATGTACAACACTCCTAGTCTACGTGTACACCGATAACACATGTACAACACGTCTAGTCTACGTGTATACCGATAACACGTGTACAACACGTCTAGTCTACGTGTATACCGATAACACGTGTACAACACTCCTAGTCTACGTGTATACCGATAACACGTGTACAACACGTCTAGTTCCGTTAGAACGTGACAAACCATTCAACATGAAATAAGTTTGATCTTTTCGACATAAAAATTGCTCGAACTATGTTGTCTGAATTAGCCTTCTGAACCAATACAGTTGACATTTCCATAAAAAACAAGGGAAGATGTACATGAAAGTGTATATGTTCCTTATACCCAGACAAAATTATACTGAATATTTGACATTTGATCAATGAACCGATTACAATACAATGCACAACGACTCGGTGATGCAAATATAATCAAGTGTCATCAAAATGTGTTTCTTTAAGATTGTATTTGCATTAAAACATTTTGTTTCACAATTATCATCAGAATTAGGACTGAAACACCTTGTATCCATTCTTTCGACGGGGGTGGGGGTATAATAAAATATCACACGTTGATAACATTTTATGATAGTTTAATTCATGTCTGTTTACAGACGCAGGCGTTTCTCGTTGGTCTCTGACCTAGCGTTACTGTAATAATCCCGGATCCCAAGGCGCACGCGCGGGAAGAAGGCGGGGAAATAGTATTCTGGGTTCTGCTCCTCAATTATGACGGACGGGGCTATAGATGTTGGCGACTCTGGACGGCGGGACCGGTTGTTGAGTTCCGGAAGAAGTAAAACCACTTCCAAGATCATGATGAACGTGACAACAGCCATCCAGATGATGATACCAACAAACATGGAATAGGTCAGCATGTCTTCGTTCGTAGTGGCTGTTTAGTTTAAGTAATGATAGATTTAAAATTGATAGGATAAAAACAGACGTATGTCAAGGTCATACAGCAGTGTTGCGATATTTTTTTAGCAAAATGATGGAGATGGTTAGTACATACCAGTTCAGAATTCTGTTATAATTACCATACACATGTTTTACACAAATAAAAACCAATACATGATATGACGTCATACTTACAGAGACCTGCGACATTTGAAACAGTGCTGGGACCTAAACACATGTGCCCATCCCACGTGTTGATGCACATTTGGTCAGTGGAACAGTCGCCATTATTTTCAAGACATTCGTCGATATCTGACAATCAATTCATGAAAATCACTCTCGTCAATAACGGGACATTAGAAGTATTTTAACATACAAATCGTATTAATATATTCCGTGAAAAAAAACGACAGTTATATATAAAAGGTAGAAACATTAGAATTAATTGTATTCGAAAATTTATTTTACATTGCCATTATACAGTGTACTTCCGGTTCCGGTTAGGACACTTACCGTCACACCTATGTTCGTCTCTCGCCAGTATGTATCCCTGTGGACAGGAACATACGTAACTTCCGGCGGTGTTCTGACAGAAATACTGACAACCACCATTCTTTGTGATACACTCATCAATATCTGAGACAGAGGAATGGAAACATAAAACTTTTTAATAAAGAGACATTAGTATAAGCGAAATCTAGCCTCAAACTCCTTGTTCTAGCTATGCCATGCTTGTCTTCACCTAGGCAGCCAGGGTTCGATTCCGAGATCGGACATGAAAAGATATTTGTGTCACCTGTCTGACCACGTGGGTTCTCTCCGGGTACTCCGGTTTTCTGCCACACTAAGACCCCTCGAGCGCTTCTATCCGCGCCAACAAGAGCGATGACTTACAAGTTGGTATACTTGTTTCGATATTGTTGCAAATCATGTAAAGTTTACATTTATGAAATCCTGTGTGATAAACGGACAATGGGGACAGTTATAAATTAAAAGAAATTCATCAATTCAATTCAAAAATGTCTCCAAGTTAGTTGAAAACCTGTGTTTGCTTTTCCCATGAACAGACACGGTCATTTTGAAACGAAAACTCCTTGAAGCTGGTGGCTTCCCCAAACCCAATGGAAATCACGTGGACCGCAATATCCTTTCCGGAGCAACCAGGACATGTTGATCTCGGCCTCCCGAGAAACGCTAACCGCCCGGCAAGTGAGTGAACCACATATCTCAGATCTTCACCCTATAGCATTAGTTGACGTCCTACTGACTGATTGAACTCGCAGCCTTAAAGACGGAATGGCAGACAAGCAATACCTACCTCGGCAGTCTCCGTTATTTAGTAGATTGTAGCCCTGTCGACAGGTGCACGTGTACCCAACAGGGCTGTTTGTACAGCCATGGTCACAGTCCCCCGCGTGGATGGCGCAATAGTTCACATCTGAAATATTTATACACAGGATTCAGAATCGGTTATGTTTTGTGCTGAAGCAATGAGTAACTAGTCAGGTAATGCGTTAAAATTGTTATTAAATGGTGCATTTCAAAAACTTCAAAATGAGAGAACATGAAAAGATAATAATGCGCATGTGTGATAGTTTATGAATCAATTACACTTCTCAGTTTATGTGTGGACTGAATTTGCTGAATTTATATTGTCGTAAACGTGAAAAAGGTGTCGTTAATTTATTATTGACTAGAACCTCTGCTACCGTCAGTATGACAAAGAACAGAAAGGCATTAACGGCGACGATAATTAAAACCAAACTCTGTCAACTGATGACAAGTCCTTTAGTTTATCCCTGTACCTACTTACCAAAGGGATCCCAGACAGGGCCTCGAATTCCGGTTGATCCTGCTACACCTTCTACACCTACATCCCCTTGGGATCCCATTGGTCCCTTGTCTCCCAGTGGCCCCTTTATTCCTGCCTGGCCTGCTATGCCTGCCACACCAGTGGCCGCCGGAAGTCCGCTAATGCCTGTACTTCCGGCGTCACCCATATCTCCCCTATCACCAGTCTCACCCCGACTTCCGTGTGCCCCTAGTAACCCCTGTATGCCTGTACGTCCCCGAGGACCCTGAGGTCCCAAGTTGCCTGTGACGCCCCTTTCTCCGTTAATTCCAGTGAGTCCCTGGGATCCGGTGTTGCCTTGGAGTCCCTGCAGTCCTGTTGACCCTACTGGTCCTATAGGACCTGTCATTCCCCTGTCTCCAACAGCTCCCTAAGGCACAGTATATTACCATATGAACACCTCTACTATTAAGCAGGTTGGAACAATTAACACAAATAGGAAAATGAGGCTATGACCTAAAGTAAAATATTCAACCGGGGGTCAGACCCAACAATTACTCATAATTGACAATTATTAATCATAAGTGAATTGAGGGTCGGACCCTGGGGATAAATATTTCATTCTGGGTCATAGAAACGGGTCAAGTCCCTGTGTTATATACGACTTATCAGATCAGTCGTTAAAATTGACGCGGTCACCTACCCGACCACATGGATAATCCGGTTTCCTCCCACAGTAATGTACACCAGCGTTCACTTCCGTTCGGATAAACAACATTGGTTGATATAAGATTTTGGTTTTAAGGATTTGTTTCGCATTTGTACATAACGTACCGTTTCTTATCATTGATGCAGTGGCGAAGTAAGCAATTCCGCGAAAAACTTAATACCTTAGATAGAAATGCTGGGACCTACCATCATCCCAGTACTTCCGGTTGGACCAAAGCTTCCGGGCACACCTGTTGCCCCGGGCAGTCCAGTAACTCCCTCTGGGCCTGTGTTTCCTTGAGAACCTCGGTCTCCCGTGACGCCGGTCACCGGTTGGGGTATAATCGCTGTTACAATAAACAACAGTAGAATGACCCTATACATACAATAATAGGTATATTACCTCTTTTGAATGGTAGTTTTCTCGTTTTTGTACACATGTATTAACTTATGGAGTGTTGTGGTAAAAGAAAAGAAAAATATCATATCAACGTCAACAAGAAATATCTTTAAAAAGATGCTGGTGGTTATAATCAGAGACTTGTATATCAGATATATACGTCCTTGTTATAATGTAAAACTGCTGGTGAAATACATTAACGAACTTTTTTTTATTTTTATTTTTTGTTTTTGTTTTTCACATCCGGATTAAGAGAAAAAATGAGATTACAAAAGTGAATTCCCTGCTCCTTAACATATCTTCTGAATGTATCAACCTTGTCTGTATACATCTACCATCATGAAATTTATTTTTCTCAATATGATTCTGTTGAAACTCAAATTTCCAATTTTGTATATATATGTATGTGTTCTTGTTCTCAATGTACATATCATGTTCAATATCTTCTGCTGCTCACAAGCATATTTCCTTTTACACATCCCGATTTGCCACAATTTCATTTTCCAAGTCTATATATTTGACAATGGGTAATGGTTATATGTCTCATAGAATGGCAATCGGTACTTTTTACTCCAAAGCCTATGGTAGAGTTTTATTGAAATATTCATATCTTTTATTTTCTTATTATACATTTTATATGATTTTTACAAACATCTTAAAACAAAATTTCACCAAGTTTGCAGGCTTACTAAACACATTTTTGCTTTCACATCTAAACAATATAAATTTCATGTTAATCTTGCTATTGCTTTTACTACAACATATGGACATTGAATCAAATCCTGGTCCTGAGCCAGGGGAACTCTCAATTTTTCATTTAAACATCAGAAGTATACGGAATAAAATTGATTATGTGGAGAGTATCGCAGGAGAGTATGATATAATTTGTTTAACTGAAACCCATCTTGATTCTTCTTTACCAACAAGTGATTTATCTATGGATGGTTTTTACTCCCCTTTTAGACTTGATAGAAATTTTGCAGGAGGTGGTATAATGGTATATATTAATAATGCACTTAAAGTCAATAGATTAACTGTTTTAGAAACTCCTGGTCTTGAAGTTATGTGGTTTGAAGTGTTTCTTCCTGAAGGGAGGAAAATCATTATAGGAACTGCTTATCTGTCAAATTATCATGATGCAAATCATTTTTGGAATATACTCCGTATCTCTTTAAACTACGTCAAGGACATTACTGATGAAGTTATATTGTTGGGTGATCTAAATGTAGATTTGCTAACAATTTCTCAAAATCATGTTTTTGCAGATATTATTGATACTTTTAATTTGACTAATGTAATATTAGAACCTACCCGAATAGGTCCTACAAGATCAAGTTTACTTGATCCTATTTTATTATCAGATTCTCTTATTTGTATAGACTCTTCTGTTATTGAAACTGATAAAGATTTTACTGATCATGAAGCTTGTGTTGTTTATATTGAAGTTCCTTTTAAAATAAAACCTGTATTTAGAAGACGAGTATGGCTATATAAAAGAGCAAATTTTGAATTATTTAATGATCTTATCAGGAAATATGATTGGAACACTCTTTTTACAAATTGCAAATCAGCAGATTCTGCCAGTGTAGAGTTTACCAAAGTTTTCCTTGATTTTGCTAATACATGTATACCAAATAAAGAAGTTACTATTAGGCCCAAAGATAAGCAATGGATGAATTCTGATTTGAGAAAAAATATGAGAATACGTGATAGGTTGAGGAAAATAGCAATAAATTCCAAGCATCCAAGGGACATAACAATTTTTAAACGACAGAGGAATAAGGTAAATAACATGAAAAAATTTGCAAGAACATCATTTTATGATAATGTAGGTGATCTTATTGATTATTATTATTCAGGAGATCCTAAAAACTATTGGAAGCTAATAAAGAGACTTATAAATAATTCAGGGACAGAGTCTATCCCTACTCTTATAGACCCAAACACTGGTCATATATCTGTCGATGATAAAGACAAGTCAAATTTATTAAATGAATATTTTTGTAGTATTACTAATATTGATGATAATAATAGTGAAGTGCCTGTCTTAGAGCCAAAAACTAACAGCTCTTTAAATTCCTTATTAGTTACTTCTAATGAAATTTGTGATGTTTTAAAAAATTTAAAGCTTGGAAAAGCCTCAGGTGAAGATGGTATAAGTCATCATATGCTTAAATACACAGCATATACAGTTTGTAAACCCCTTGAACTTCTTTTTAATTTTTCTTTATCTACTTGTATTTTTCCAAATATATGGAAAACAGCTAAAGTTATGCCCCTCTTTAAAAAAGGAGATAGGCATTCTATATCAAATTATCGTCCCATATCTCTTCTCTCTACTGTTGGGAAAGTGTTAGAAAGGGTTATTTTTAAGCACTTGTATAATTATTTTTTTGAAAATGCATTATTTTATCGGTTTCAAGCAGGATTTATGCCTGGAAATTCAGCAGTATACCAACTAATTGAAATTTATCATAACATTTGTCTAAATCTAGAAGAAAAGAAACATACTTGTATGATTTTCTGTGACATTTCGAAAGCCTTTGACAGAGTCTGGCACAAAGGTCTCCTAACAAAGTTAAATTCATATGGTATTTCAGGTAACCTCTTGTCCTGGATAGAAAACTATTTATGTAACAGACAACAAAAAGTATATATTAACAGTTCATCTTCTGATGCTGGTATGATAATGGCTGGAGTTCCCCAGGGCTCAATTCTAGGACCTCTTCTTTTTTTAATATATATTAATGACATAGCTGATGAACTTGAGTCAACAGCACGTTTATTTGCTGATGACACTTCTCTTATAAAGTCGTCTTCTTCATGCCGAGAAATTGAATTAGTTTTAAACAGAGATTTAGAAAAATTAAATCAGTGGGCAAAAACTTGGCTTGTTTCTTTTAATCCTAATAAAACTGAGATAATTTTTATATCAAACTCCGACAATATTGAAGAAAATCTTGATTTAATTTTTGATGGAACCTTTTTAAATTTTAGTAGTTTACATAGACATCTTGGAGTAATATTTAATTCAAATGCTAAATGGTCTGACCACATTGATGAGATATACAAATCAGTAATGAAAAAAATAAATGTTTTAAGGAAAATTAAATATA
This sequence comes from Pecten maximus, assembly GCF_902652985.1. Taxonomy (NCBI): domain Eukaryota; kingdom Metazoa; phylum Mollusca; class Bivalvia; order Pectinida; family Pectinidae; genus Pecten; species Pecten maximus. Next base: position 28,434,220 of record NC_047023.1, on the reverse strand, counting down.
TGTTAAAGCGTGATGCTCTTTTAAGAATTTATAAGTCATTTATTTTACCTGTTCTGGAATATGCATGTGAGGTTTGGGGCGGATGCTCTCAAGCTGACTCAGAAAAGTTAGAGCGGGCTCAGCTTGAAGCAGCTAGAATAATAACTGGTCTACCATCTTATACAAGAAAAGAATTTTTATATTTTGAAACATCTTTGGAACCACTTTCAGACAGAAGAGCTAAAAGAAATCTTCAATTACTTTATAAAATAAAAAATAATATGACTCCAAGTTATCTATCTAACTTATTACCTCCTTCAGTGGGAAATAATAACCCTTACCCTTTAAGAAATAAGGACAATTTCAGAATTCCAAATTACAGACTCTCTTCTACAATAAACTCCTTCTTTCCCTCTACCTTAAGAAACTGGAACAATTTAGACGACAATGTTAAATCCATTTCTCTTTCTTCTTTCAAACTAGCTCTCTCTCAACCTATTTCTACTAGTCTGCCTTGCTACTATAATTATGGTGAAAGAAAGTTTAATATAATACATACAAAATTAAGATATAAGTGTAGTTCTCTTAAGGATGATCTTTTTCGTGTAAATTTGGCAGAGGACTCTATTTGTGTAAACTGTGGTAACATTTGTGAAAATGTGCATCATTTCTTTTTTGAATGTCCAATATATGCTACTGCTCGTGCTGAAATGTTCCAATATTTTAATGATTTAAATATACATGTAAATTTAAATTTGTTATTATATGGTAATGAAAACTTGGCTTTGGAAGTAAATAGTTATGTATTTGGATATGTGCAGTCTTTCATAAAGTCCAGCAGAAGATTTTGAATATATATACTTGTATCTCTTTATTATGTAAATGTATATTGTATGTTAAATTATCCATTTTTCCTCCTAATTGTTACATGATTTACTATATATTATACCTATGTCATTACTTGTAAATATTAACATGTTGAATGGAGAAGGCTTCATAAGTTGTAATAACTTGTGCCTAATCCTATTGTTCTTGTTTAGACAATAAAATATGTTTAAAGTCAAACGAACTAATTAATTAATGCGTTTCAGCACGGATAACAAAATTATATCAGTTTGAATCATTTATGATGATAAAAAGACTGCATTGAATATATACATCCACTTATCCAGCTTGCATACAATCTTGATTTTGTTTCGTCTTTAACGGCATATCTGCATTTTGCATTTACCGCTACATTGACCAATCACATACTTCATCGTGACCAGTAACGCCACCTGTCGCGTCATATCTGGGGACAAAAGAATATTATACGGCTATGCCGAAAAAGAACTATTGGACGAGTAATGTCGATATAAAGACCCATTTACACGGTTTGTTTTCCACATTTGGTTTGACCACCTGTGGTAAAACATGCCGTGTAAGATAGCCATCAGCAGGCAGATCTGCCAAGCAGACCGAATGGAACATGTTCTATTTCATATGGAAAAGCAGACGTAACTGACCACAAGGTACACAATGACGCGTCATAAGGAAAGCCGCTACGGGGATTTAAATTTTTTTTTTTTATAAATCAAACAACTCACCGTCAATTTCCACCATTACAGAAAATCTGTGCGTGACTTGGAAATGGTGGAACACAACTTCCGCTCCCTCGATCGCTATTCCAGCCCGGAAGTCAGCTGAACTTGATGGGGACATTCGCGCGGGGACGGGAGTAAACTCAAACACCACACATGGCGTTGGCGACACGTCCACAAAAACGATCCGATCATCAGCGGTCACAATCACGGGTTCTGTTACATCTACCTACACATACAAAACAACGGCAAGATATCAACGGATATATTTATAACAGAGTGTGAAAAACAGTGATTCCTCGTTCATTTCCGTCAAAGCTCGGAATCAAACTCTCGAATCTTGACGGAATTAGTCGAGTTGTTGTGATAAGGTCGGAAGCGCATAGGATGAAATGCATGAAAACACCTGAAATTAAGTGCATGGATAAATTAAGATTAAAATGTGCGTGTTATTGAGATGTTCCCCTTGCTTGGGGGCAGATCAAAGAAATCTAACCAGAGAAGCCGGGACAGTGAAATATACAAGAGTCTCGTCTGAGCTTCATTGCTCTAAATACAGGCGTTCTCTCGATTTATAAGGAAAAAAATGAAAGTATGCTTACCGTGTAGTACCCTGTCGCTGAAAAGTTCTGCATTTGTGTTGTGTACTTCATCCTGTACGTCAAAGTAGCCGTGTCTACCGTTTTCCACAACTGTAAATACACCTGGCAGTCATTTCCGAATATGTTTACGTGGTAAGCAATAAGGCGTCCAAACATTAGGCTGATATCACGCAACATGACGCCGATACCCGACGCAGAGGACAGCAGCACTTCAGTACCGGTTTGGTTAAAACCGAAATAAGCTGGAAAAGACGACAGCCAAGTTGTATAGTAAAATAAGCTAGAACAGATGACAACCAAGCCAAAATACAAAATAAGCAAGAACAGGCGACAGTAAAGTTAAATAGGAAACTAAGCTAGTGTAGACGACAGTCAGGATAAATAGTCAAATAAGCTAGAACAAACAACGACCAAGCCAAAATGCAAAATAAGCTAAAGCAGGTGACAGTCAGGTTAAATAGCAAAGTAATTTAGAACAGACGACAGTCAAGTTAGATAGCAAAATAAGCTAGAGCAGACGACAGTCAAGTTAGATAGCAAAATAAGCTAGACCAGACGACAGTCCAGTTAAAACCAAAAGCAGATAGAACAAGCCACAGCCATGTTAAAACGAGAATAAGCTATAATAGACGACAGACACAGTTTAAAACTGGAATAAGCCAAAACAACCCGCAGTCACGGTTTAAAACCAAAATGAGTTAGAACAGTCCAAAGTCACGGTTTAAAACCAGAATAAGCTAGAACAGACCACAGTCACGGTTTAAAACTAGAATAAGCTAGAACAGACCACAGTCACGGTTTAAAACCAAAATGAGTTAGAACAGTCCAAAGTCACGGTTTAAAACCAGAATAAGCCAAAACAACCCACAGTCACGGTTTAAAACCAAAATGAGTTAGAACAGTCCAAATTCATGGTTTAAAACCAGAATAAGTTAGAACATACCTCAGTCACGGTTTAAAACTAGAATAAGCTAGAACAGACCACAGTCACGGTTTAAAACTAGAATAAGCTAGAACAGACCACAGTCACAGTTTAAAACTAGAATAAGTTAGAACAGGCCACAGTCACGGTTTAAAACTAGAATAAGCTAGAACAGACCACAGTCACGGTTTAAAACTAGAATAAGCTAGAACAGACCACAGTCACGGTTTAAAACTAGAATAAGCTAGAACAGACCACAGTCACGGTTTAAAACTAGAATAAGCTAGAACAGACCACAGTCACGGTTTTAAAACTAGAATAAGCTAGAACAGACCACAGTCACGGTTTAAAACTAGAATAAGCTAGAACAGACCACAGTCACGGTTTAAAACTAGAATAAGCTAGAACAGACCACAGTCACGGTTTAAAACTAGAATAAGCTAGAACAGACCACAGTCACGGTTTAAAACCAGAATAAGTTAGAACATACCTCAGTCACGGTTTAAAACTAGAATAAGCTAGAACAGACCACAGTCACGGTTTAAAACCAGAATAAGTTAGAACAGGCCACAGTCACGGTTTAAAACTAGAATAAGCTAGAACAGACCACAGTCACGGTTTAAAACTAGAATAAGCTAGAACAGACCACAGTCACGGTTTAAAACTTGAATAAGCTAGAACAGACCACAGTCACGGTTTAAAACTAGAATAAGCTAGAACAGACCATGGTCAAGTTAAAACATAAACTAAAAGATGACAGTATGCTTACATTGTATTTATTGGGAACTTGTTGATCGCTGGATTTTAACCAGTACATCTGTATATATAAAGTACATAGAAATATTAACTTACCAACAGTGGATGGCTGTGTATCTACAAACAAACAAAGGAAGCTGTGAACAGTATCAACCTACCTGTCCTTATTAGAACGTAGAATGCGCCGACGAATACACGTGTTTACAATCTTATACGTGGATACACCATGTTGCAAAATAAATGCATTATTAAAGCATGTCTTGTTACAATTACAGGAAATGTCAGGAGGAAACCTTTATCTATAAACGAGTATACTGAGTATTGCTAAAGCTACCGGCCCCCGCTGAAAATTTTAAGAGTGACATTGACCTTGACCTAAAAACCATGGAACTCGAATTTTTCTGAGATTTCTGTAGTTCTTTATCATTGTGAGAAGTTTGATCAAAATCCCTCAAGGAATGAAGCCGCTATAAGCGTCACGTACACAGGGGCTTGGCACGATTTTCCAAATGATGGTCCATATATATATGTATTATAGTGACAATACATATATATATGGACCATCATTTGGAAAATCGTGCCAAGCCCCTGTGGTCACGTACACACAGGTACGTCCATACGTGCAAAACTGACCGAGAGTTAACTTGAAATAAAAAGGTCCAGACTGCCTACCCTGTATAACGGCCATTATTCCGTAATGGCTGGTATCCTGGTACGGTACGAACGTGTAGGTGTTGCCCGTCGTTGGTGACAGGCTAAAGAAGTAGATCATGGATGACGACAGTGGGTTGATGACGAAGTTAAAGGATACACATTCTCCTATGCTCGTGGCAGTAAAGCCCAGTATCTCGGATCCTGTCAGATTGATAGCATTTCCGAGTCCCAGGTCTACCTGTAGTGTGATGGACGTATAAACCTAAAGCTGGTGGGTTGGGTCAGTTCGGACCCAGAGGGTCGTACCAAAATATATGTGAGGCGGTGCGCATTTTACATGGGATGAAGCATTTTTCTTTATTTTTTTTATCGGAATTTTAATATGGAACTACTTATACTTACCAGTTATCAATTCCCATCAGGAGTAATTATTCTTTGTATCAGTGATATTCTGAACGATCATTAGTAATTTTGAGAATTTCTCTTGAGATAATAGCTACCCTTTATGTCAGCGTTACCTTAGTACACTGCCCGAGCGGACTTTTATAGTAATACCCCAGGATAAGTTGGACTCTACCTGCTGCTGTCCGTCCGCAAGGAAGGACAAATCCGCTGTAGTGAAGAGAAGGGTGTGTTCCTGGAGAGTGACACGAGTCCACAGTTGTAGCTGAAAGGAACAGTTGGCGTCCGTGGTCACTAGAAATCCCGTCAGCCAGCCGCTCGGCAGATCGACTCCGGACAGAATTACAGTCTTTTGACCACTCAGGGTATTAGGGGTAGCTGTCGTTATGTTGTACCCCACGTAGGCTAGATAAATAACAATTACATCAAACTTACAATATTAAATGTAACAATTAACTAGCATCATATCCAAAATAGTATAGTCGTTAACGAGACTAGCATCACATCAAAAATAATATAGTCGTTAACGAGACTAATATCACATCATAGTATAGTCGTTAACGAGACTAGTATCACATCATAGTATAGTCGTTAACGAGACTAGTATCACATCATAGTATAGTCGTTAACGAGACTAATATCACATCATAGTATAGTCGTTAACGAGACTAGTATCACATAGTATAGTCGTTAACGAGACTAGCATCACATCTAAAATAGCATAGTCGTTAACGAGACTAGTATCACATCATAGTATAGTCGTTAACGAGACTAGTATCACATCATAGTATAGTCGGTAACGAGACTAGTATCACATCATAGTATAGTCGTTAACGAGACTAATATCACATCATAGTATAGTCGTTAACGAGACTAATATCACATCATAGTATAGTAGTTAACCAGACTAGTATCACATCATAGTACAGTCGTTAACGAGACTAGTATCACATCATAGTATAGTCGTTAACGAGACTAGTATCACATCAAAAATAGTATAGTCGTTAGCGAGACTAGTATCACATCATAGTATAGTCGTTAACGAGACTAATATCACATCATAGTATAGTCGTTAACGAGACTAGTATCACATCATAATATAGTCGTTAACGAGACTAGTATCACATCATAGTATAGTCGTTAACGAGACTAGTATCACATCATAGTATAGTCGTTAACGAGACTAATATCACATCATAGTATAGTCGTTAACGAGACTAGTATCACATCATAGTATAGTCGTTAACGAGACTAATATCACATCCAAAATAGTATAGTTGTTAACGAGACTAGCATCACATCATAGTATAGTCGTTAACGAGACTAGTATGACATCATAGTATAGTCGTTAACGAGACTAGTATCACATCATAGTATAGTCGTTAACGAGACTAGTATCACATCATAATATAGTCGTTAACGAGACTAATATCACATCATAGTATAGTTGTTAACGAGACTAGTATCACATCATAGTATAGTCGTTAACGAGACTAATATCACATCCAAAATAGTATAGTCGTTAACGAGACTAGTATGACATCATAGTATAGTCGTTAACGAGACTAATATCACATCATAGTATAGTCGTTAACGAGACTAATATCACATCATAGTATAGTCGTTAACGAGACTAGTATCACATCATAATATAGTCGTTAACGAGACTAGTATCACATCATAGTATAGTCGTTAACGAGACTAGTATCACATCATAGTATAGTCGTTAACGAGACTAATATCACATCATAGTATAGTCGTTAACGAGACTAGTATCACATCATAGTATAGTCGTTAACGAGACTAGTATCACATCATAGTATAGTCGTTAACGAGACTAATATCACATCATAGTATAGTCGTTAACGAGACTAGTATCACATCATAGTATAGTCGTTAACGAGACTAATATCACATCCAAAATAGTATAGTCGTTAACGAGACTAGTATCACATCATAGTATAGTCGTTAACGAGACTAGTATCACATCATAGTATAGTCGTTAACGAGACTAGCATCACATCATAGTATAGTCGTTAACGAGACTAATATCACATCAAAAATAATATAGTCGTTAACGAGACTAGTATCACATCATAGTATAGTCGTTAACGAGACTAATATCACATCATAGTATAGTCGTTAACGAGACTAGTATCACATCATAGTATAGTCGTTAACGAGACTAGTATCACACCATAGTATAGTCGTTAACGAGACTAGTATCACATCATAGTATAGTCGTTAACGAGACTAGTATGACATCATAGTATAGTCGTTAACGAGACTAGTATCACATCAAAAATAATATAGTCGTTAACGAGACTAGTATCACATCATAGTATAGTCGTTAACGAGACTAGTATCACATCATAGTATAGTCGTTAACGAGACTAGCATCACATCATAGTATAGTCGTTAACGAGACTAGTATCACATCATAGTATAGTCGTTAACGAGACTAATATCACATCATAGTATAGTCGTTAACGAGACTAGTATCACATCATAATATAGTCGTTAACGAGACTAGTATCACATCATAGTATAGTCGTTAACGAGACTAGTATCACATCATAGTATAGTCGTTAACGAGACTAGTATGACATCATAGTATAGTCGTTAACGAGACTAATATCACAGCATAGTATAGTCGTTAACGAGACTAGTATCACATCATAGTATAGTCGTTAACGAGACTAGTATCACATCATAGTATAGTAGTTAACGAGACTAGTATCACATCCAAAATAGTATAGTCGTTAACGAGACTACTATCACATCATAGTATAGTCGTTAACGAGACTAGTATCACATCATAATATAGTCGTTAACGAGACTAGTATGACATCATAGTATAGTCGTTAACGAGACTAGTATCACACCGACAGCATGGACAGATACATAGTGTTCTCCGTTATAACCAAGCAGTGTATTTTTAACGAACCGTAAAGTTATTTCTCATAGTAAACTGAACGTGAAACTGAACACCGGAAATGACGTTGCATATATGGGGCGCCATTTTACTTTTAATTCCCATTTAGTGATATAACTTTAACAACCGACTAAGTGATATCATTTATTTAAGAAATAATAAACGATGATTCGTGTATTGTTGCAGGATATACAACGAGGACGAGAATATTTTGGAATTAAATTAATAACGAAGGCCGCAGGCCTGAGTTATTAATTAAAATTGCAAAATATCCGAGTCCGAGTTGTATATGATGCAACAATACACAAGTCAAAGTTGATTATTTCTATTCTACCATGTACTGTTTAGTTCTGAGATCTACCTCTTCCTAATAGAAAAACGTCAAAGAAACCCCGGGAAATGTGTCGCTACATGGCTGTTACAATTCATACGAAACGATAAGGCGCGCGTGCTAATTAATATTCAAAAGCTGACGTCAATCCCAAGTCAGTTGACGGCAACGTTACGAGAACTTTCGGGGACGTCGGCCAGCAATTCATGTAGAAATGCTCCCCAAAGGTTGCCTGTGGAAATTGACCTTACAACATATTGTTTAGCAAAGTCTGTTCAGGGTTGATAGAAATTAACAATCTGGCAAAGAGCTTTCTCCGTTGTAAAATACACGGTCTCCGACGTTCAAACGTTTTGGCACCGCCATGTTTGTTTACAAATGCACGATTTTGGAGGGGGGAAATTGTAACAGCCGTGACTCACGAGCGTGTATTATTGACACGAGAGTGGATTACTGGCAAAGTCGTTTAAGTGATATCACAAAGTCGTTTAAGTGACATCACATAGTCGTTTAAGTGACATCACAAAGTCGTTTAAGTGACATCATACTCGTTTAAGTGATATCGTTTAAGACTAAGTGATAAAGGCGCCCATAGTCAGTGCAATGACTCTACAGTATCGATAAAAAGCAAGTGGCTCAAAGGGCCTGTTTATAGTTATAAAAAGCATCCAATGCATTTGATCTTATCGTGTCGATAGGTTTATTACATGTCAGATTTTTCTGTCGTGTACATCTCCATTTCTTTATTTAGGAAGAAGTCCGATATATTTGATTCATGTGACCTTTCAGTTGGACAAAGGTCATGAAACCGCACAATAGTGAACAAGCCTACAGGCAAAGAAGTGTATGCAGTATAGCATCATATTGTGCTCCCGAACATCTGGGAATAATCATATACATGTACGAGTTCATGTACTGTTTGGTGGGTTTCTGTTGCATTTTTAATCGATAGAGAAATTACATTTGATTTTCAATATTTTTTTCTAAAATGAATTTGCGTAAAATATATTACTACTAAATAGAGCTTGTTTGTTCAAAATCGATATTTTGATCCACTTTCGTCGGAATTAATGCAAAGAAAAACTATGTGCGCATGCTTGCACAACAAAAATATTCCAATTGTAGATTGAAAAAAACATCTAAACCAACGACAGGTAAAATATTCTAAGATAAAAGTAATTTGGTCAACTGCAGATGACTGGCTCCTTAAAACACCAACAATAACTAAGGTAATATCGTATGTCATAAATTTGTAAATATCACATGCATTTCGTTGCTATGGTGGGCAATTGGTTACTAAGGTATATGTTTACATGGTTATCACTTGAAGTTAATCAAAGTCACAACTTTTGACCAAAGTATTAACATGTAAATGGATACTTCTGCAGAAAACAGAAATTTAAAAAATCGAAATAATATGTATGTGTATATGCATTACATGTGGTTGCTAAGGTGAATATTTGGTTGCTAAGATAGATTGTTGATGATATCACAAGTTAATAACGACCAACTCTAGTTACAGTCCATACGATATACAGTAAAACCTCGCTTTATCGCCACCTTCCTTCTCCGCGATTTTGACGATATACACTGTTTGATTTGGATGTATTTAAATAAGGATACTTTTGTGAAAGTACGTATCTAGCATTGTCGCTCTTGGTGACATGGCATTAAAACTGCCCTAAATATGGCCCGTTTCTAAGGGCCGTTGCTAAGCAACAACACACGAGGTCGCTTAATTAAGTACATTTTCAAATGCAACAATACTAGGGTAAGATATTGTGTGCGTTTTGTTTATTTTGGAAATGGGGTCAAAATTGACCCTTATTGCATACTACATTTTAAACTCAACTCCCCTGTATCTCTTGGATAACAGAAAGTGGTTTTAAACACATTTGGTCTATTTTACATTGAAAATGGTGTTCAATGACAAACTGAAAAAAAGAAAACATTTTCCTTATTGCCTAACATATTTGACCTCTGAAATCTTGAATGGATGTGAATGCCAAATGACTCCAGCCTTGATAAAAACATTGTCCAAGAAAAACGCTGATGCCGGACGTTATGTTGTATTTTTAAAATGTTGTATTGTAAAAAAAAAAAGAAAAAAAAAAGTGAAATGTAATTGGTGATACTTACTGGCATTCTGACTCAGGGAAACTGAAAAAGACGATAAACAGACAATACCTCGTGGACTTACAAACAGTGTATTTAATTATAATAATAATAGTTAGTATGATATGATCGTTATAATATCTATATTATAACTAAGTGTAATAGGCTAAATTGGTTACTCGTTAAATTCTAATTCTAAAAGTATATGTAGACTATGATTTAACTTAGTATTTCGTAAAATTCACATGCATTTGGCACAAATTATATTCATATGAATCATAAATGGTTTGGAATTTGTATCAAACCCCTGTGGTAAAATGTATTGTTAATCTATCAATGTATTTTTCAAGTATTTATGTACTTACCTTTACAGGTTGAAAGCACTAGTACCAACACTCCGAAACGGATGGTATTTCTGTTACCAATACCCATGCTTCACTGCAAAAACATACGCTTTACGTATCAATCGATTGATATTTTCGTTGGTTGCTGGCATGGATTTGACGTTCTAAGGGAGGTAACTACAACATAATATAGCACATTCCAAAAAAATCGAGTTGGATATTAATTTTAACGTCTAAGTTCTAACACAGAAACACTTACCGAAATCAAATAGTACACACTTGTATATGTACCTGTAACTACGGACAATTAACATCCAGACGGGCTTTCCTTACCGGTGTATAGCTATTCGACAGTCACTCAGACACGGCAAGGTGCACGCTCTGTGCGCGTACACGTGCAGATCTAGAGACGATCTACCCATGGGCCAACCGTAAACAATCAATCTTGTCTCTATAACTCCTTTTCAACGGTGACTTTCATATCTCCATACCCAAACCAGAATACAAATTTTACTAAACACAAATAGGGAAAAAGGGACATTTTTTGTTTGTTTGATATATATATACATACACATGACCCCAAAGTAGACAGACTTCGAATTCGATAATAATAATTCCACGATGAAAAAAGTGTAAAATGAATAAACATTTAAGCGCAGACATAGACAGGTTTTGACTACCAGACAATAACGGGTAGGTTATCATTTTATGTCAAGGTAGTAATTCCTTTCAAATCATGATTTTTTTTTAACGATTCCAGTATCTGTAGCCGCCATTTCAGACACAAATAATGCATTTCTGTATGTAAATATTAAAGCAGCACCCCGTCCGTAATTTATACTAAAAAGTATGTAGTCTACACACAGTGCATTCATTTGTGATAAATTATATGAAGTAGAATCAAATCAATAGTGGACATTTTAACAAAACGAACTTTTACAAGTGGACCCTAAAACCATAGGCGTCTGGTTCTGGTTAGTATTTATAGAATAAAAATATTTGCCTTTACTCCTGCTATATCCTGTATATGATAAAGTAGGAGTAGCGGCTAATATTGTTTCTAATTATACTAACCAGTAGCAGACGCCTGTGAACTCATAGATGCTTGACAAGTTACGTTCCTATGTCCCAGAAAGACAGAGCATTTGTCAATATCTTTTTGACGCACCCTACGGTTAATTTTTCATTCTGAGTCAATAAGAGCATACGTGTCAAGCCCCTGTGGTTATACAAGTAGAAAAACATTTTTTCTACAGGACATAAAAAAAACTAAAACTTGGGACTCGTAGATTACCGGGCTTATAATGTGACTATTATTTATATAAATCTCCGATACGATTAATCATCCAGATTTTTTTCAAACATCAATTTCGAATTCAGTATTTAAATCGTAATGAAATTTTTACTTTGCATCGTACACATCTTTTATCGTTGATCTCCTAACCAATGCACATTGACATCATAATGCCCTTTCAGTGCGTTTCGCTTTTTTTGTCATGAAATCTGAAAGATTATTTACCGCGACACGTATCGCCCCCAAAAGCACCAATGCGCTGAATCGAACTTCCAACTTCCTTTTCCGCCTTGGGTTGATGCCGGTTAGCAAGGTACTTTTTCTAGACGAATTTTTCGCCTTTTCACTACGAAATAGGACGCATTTTGTTGTATTTTTCAGGCAGAATATATTTGTGACATATTTTATCATTATTAATTTCTCTTTCGCTCGCTAATCTCGTAAATTGATTATGAACGCGAAAAGATAATGTCAACTTTACATATAACTGGTTGTTTGCATACGTGGCTATTTACAATGTTGTATCGCCTTTGTATATGGTTCATTTATTTAAAATATGGAAAGGAAACGGAATAATGATACTGTGGTCAGTTATACTTGGTATGCTTTTATTTTTCAATATTATAGGAAAGTTATCTCTTAAGTGCAGTTTACTGTAAGATAAACTCGACGCGGTATCCACCCAATATTGTCAGAATGGTTGGGTCGTAAATTGATTCCTTTAAGCTCTACAGTAGGCCTACTTGATAGCATGGTGAACTGAAGATGTTTAATTATAAACGGGTTTATTTTTTTCAGATGAAGCTTTGGTTGGCAGTGCTTGCTGCTTTTTGTTCGGTCCTGTGCTGTAATGGGGACAACGCTCGATTGTTAGCGTCTAAGAACATATTGAACCAATATTTGGTTGAAGGCAGGGATCTCACAGTGCAATACAGCATTTATAATACTGGAGGAAGGTAAACAATAGACACTGAAAACATTAAAAACGATATGCTCATAAAAAGTTAAATTGAACTTCATATCAAATAAAAAATAACATTTTGAAAAAAATTGCTTTTCGAAGGGGAATATTCCTGAACTGAATACATGTACAGTGTACTACTGTTAGCATTGAAATACAATTGCAGAAGATCAAATAAAATAACATGGATGGAGTGATGATGAAAATTAGTTTAACATGCTCAGTTATTTTTCTCATTCTGATTTTATTGGAACATTTTAGTGACATAGATTACATACACAGCTGTACTACATATTTTAATGAGAGTCACAGGACTCCCTCTGTTGGTCGATAGCAGCACCAATAGTGATAACAAAAAGCATATGGCGATTTTTAAGGTTTAAAATTGCATTAGCAAGAGTTGAAAAAAAGTTCTAAAAGAGAGGTTTCTACTGCCTGTTTCTTCATTGGCAGATATACCTTCTAACTCATGACATTTAGGCACTTGCTCGATTATGTACATAAAAGACTCCAAACATTTGCTGTTTTTAGCTACCCTAGACTAACAGCTTTGGTATGAAGGTTGGCCATATTGAATTGGGCAACAATAATAATACAAAGTCTGAAACTGTCATGAAATATCTGGATTTCAATGTTGGTCAAAAGGAAAATTAAAGAACATTATAAGAGACGTGTTATATGCCAAAGAAGAACAAGTAGTACATCATGTAATACAAATTAAGTTAATTGATAATTATCGTTTATTTAAGGAAAAGAGGGAGACCTATATTACATTTACAAGTTTTTCATAACAAAATATAATTACTTTACAAGTCTCATTTTTCATGCACAAAAAGCTCCTTGTGAATAGAAAAAAAAATTAGGTACTTTGGTTTGATAACGGAATTGAAATGTTTCTCATTATCCCCTTTTTTGTTTGCTTCCTAAATCACAATATTGACCATTTGAAATAAAAAGACAATGTCAACTTTTTCTATCATTGCTCCTGGATGAATAAGTTTGGTTTTAAATTATTAGATATAAACATAGCATAAAATTGTATAAATATTGAGATAAAATTAACATTCAACTAAAAAAAATGAACCTTATTTCAAAAGTTATAGAATGCATTGGATCAAAGTAATTTTGCATTATTTCTTATTCTTATCAATAGATATTGGTAGGAAATTAGGAATATTCATCACCCACTCTACAAAATATTGACAGCTTTCTGACAGGCAAATTGCTTTCAGCATAACAAGTTCAGACCCAGAGCTAACACTGGGTCATAAATAAGAACTTTGAAAAACTTGTTCTAAATAACAAATTTCGATTTACGAGTCGATGTAGATATGATTTACAGTTTGGACCGAGGAGACACTTAAATCAGATATAACCTTATGTCTTTGTTATATATTAACCCGTTTTATTTTATTCAGTGCTGCCCTGGACGTCAACTTGAAGGATGATGGGTTCCCAGAGGCTGACTTTGAGGTTGTCCGTGGTAACCTGAATGTTCGCTGGGAGAGAATTGCTCCGTATCCTTTACTGTTTTGAGGTTTAAATAAAAATATTAAAAACAACAGATATGAAAAGGAATAGTAACTATTCCCTCACAATAGAGTTAGGGGATTGGATATGTTTGAATCGCATTGTCCATACAGTCTGAAACTACATGTAAGTTTTTATAGGCAGCGCAAACAGATCACTTGAAATAGCTGAAGACTGCAAAAATCATTATTTGCATTTGTTATACCTTAAAAAGAAATCCAAATGGCAGTAAATTTTTCTTAACTGAAGCATAGTGGCACCAATGTGACACATTCCGTCATCCTTAGACCTCTTCAATATGGCTACTTCAACTTCACCTCTGGTGAGGTCAGCTACAAGGACTCTGAAGATGCTAAAGAGGCTGTGGTAGGTGTTCTGATGTTAACGATCAATAAGTGCTCAGTGTTTTAGTTCAAGATAAGGTAACTGTTTTTGTTTTTGTTTTTTTTTTAAACTGAAGGAACGTACGTGACAATTTTTTTTTTCATGATAATTATATAGCGGTATTACTGTATATACAATTGTACATTGTATATATACCTCAGTACATGTATATTATTTGAACAGTCAACCGATAGCCATTTGAAAATATTATGGAAATTATTTCAAATATTTCTATTCGTTTGATTCAAAATTCAAATGCTGTCTGTTTAAAAAATAATTATTTCATTAAAAATTGCTTTACAGTTTGGATATACCAGTGCACCTGGAGAGGGCGGTATTGTTAACAGCAAAGAATACGACAGACGTTTCTCCCCTCATGTTGTAAGTTTGATTGTGATATGTTAGAACTATGACCGATGATAACCACAGTAGTAGCTAATTCATAAATGGGGTCTTAATGTATAATTTGAATGGAATTCCTTAAACTAATGTGGGATCCTTTTTAATATCTGTACCTCAAAAGGCTATAGGGATAGTTTTGGTGCAAAAATTCCTACCAGAAAGTGTATTTGTTTGGAATTTTTAGAACCCACTTGTTAATATGATTTTGACCTGTTGTATTCTATGTTCTTCTATTATAAACTGTGAATATATATACCATCCTTACAAGAAGAATGTTTCTGAAAGGATGAAAGTTTTAAAAACAATGCTGCTTCAGCCTCAACTAATTTTGACAATCTATTTTTTTTGTTTGATATCCTCATATTTTACATTTATTTTGTCCCAAGTACTCCTATAAACCTTATTGACTATTTTTTATGAAACTTTTACAAAAGGTTGTACTTTTTAACTTGTCTGGGTATTTGATAAGAATAATGTCCCTTTTCTATATATAAATCTCTATTCATAATTTGGCCCAATAATTAAAAGTTTGTTCTCTACCTAAGTTGGTTTTCTGATTCAGATTCATGAGACTTAATTTATTCCATTGTACTTATTTTTCTTATGTGGAATTTCATCTAAGCTGTGGTCTACATTGCTATGAAATTGAAATCACTTGTATACCGACTAACAACGTCATTTTCCTTTTCAGCTGGACTGGTGCGTGTTTGCTGTAATGACACTTCCATCACTGGTTATTCCATTCCTACTCTTTTATAGAAGCAAAAGTCGATATGATCAGCCCAAGACGAAGAAAAATTAAATTATGTACATCATATTTTCATTTTTTTTTTTAATAAAATATTTTTAAAAAATGTTTTATCTTTAGAGTTTTTACTACCTTTGACAGCAACTTCACAATTATGATGGCTATCAAATCTCTTGATACCCCAAAGATGAAAAGTGTGTGACCGACAAATGCCATACTGTAGTACCACTGTGAAGAATTTGGGGGTTGTGGCCGAATGATACCAGTCACCTTGATTGTTTCATTGTCCTTTTGACTCCAGAAGAAATCACAAAACACACTGTCCCAATAAGGAAGCAACGTTTAATTATTCCCCATGAGAATATGTCATTGTCTGGAAACTAAGTTTCTAATTGTAGTAGCTGTTCCCTTAACCTTTTAATCCAAAAAGAAATCCTGAACAAGCATTTCAATATAACAAAGCAGTGGAAAGTTTGATCTTTTCATCCTGGAAAGAAATACAAAGCAAACACCCATGACAAGAAGGCAGTGTGTGAGGATTGAATGGTCCACTACAATTACAATATCACCTTCCAATCTTCTGTTGTGGGGCAAAATTAAATTCCACCGACAACACATCTGCACATGGTTTATTTTCATGTACAAAATCAACATAGTTTTAGACATGGGGAAAGAGGCATTGAATAAATGATCAGAGCTTTAGATAACAATACCGATTTTGTAACATGTTTAAAAAAAATCATGAACTAACTATAACCAAGTCTTTTTAGTTTATTGGGATAGTGAGAATTTGAACAAAGTAAACTCCTGTCTGTGACCTTGAATATATTGGTCAAGGTTGTTTTTTTCCCCTTTTCCATGATGATCTATATCCAAATACATGTATATCATACATATACCAAATGGTTCTTTTGAAGAAGTTGTTTGAAAAAAAGTTCATGCCAGAGAGTTCGACCATGGCATAAGCAAAATTTGGTCAGGCCATCAAACAAAACATGCAGGTATTGCTATACAGCCTCTAAGGGTCATTTGCTAATTGAATTACACGAGATTGGATCTGGGTAGGTGTACTAGCAGTTAACAAGAGGCCCAGAGGTCCTGTATCTCTCACCTAGTTTGATTTGACCAAATGTCAAAATAATGACAAATGTTCATGTTCAATTTGCTAATATCTATATTTGTTGATGTTAAACAATGTTATATATGGTTATGGGGTGGGGACATCAATGGTTTCAAAGATATATCAAAGAAACCAAAGTCCCTAGGGTTGGGGAAAGACCTCAGGGCCTACGTTTATAACAGGATTGTGTTTACCTCTTAATTGATGCCCTGCAATGCTATATGTGGTTATTGGGTGGAGTTTACATGTAAGCAAGTAACGATTTAAAGGATTCACCTCAATATCCACTATTTGGCCCCAAGGGTACCATACCCTCCATTTACACAACATTAGATCTCCTCTTCCAAATGGTGCTCCAGGCCATTCACGAAAATCCATTTAGTTGTTCAGGACTAGTAGCAATTTAAAGGACTAACCTCTATTTTCCCTATTGGGCGCTGCCTCTTGGGGTCAGAATCAATATTTTAAATTATGACTACAAGGTAGTAGCGATTTAAATGACTGAGTTCTATTTCCCCTATGGGGCCCGTCTCTCAGCCCCTGAGGGAATCCGAGGCAATATTTATCCCCTTCCTCCAAGGATGTTCCTGATCAAATTTGGTTAAAACTGGCCAAGTAGTTTAAGACAAGTAGCGATTTAAAGAAAATGTTGACAGATGGACGACAGACATCACACCAAGGCATAAGCTCACCAGACCTTTGGTACAGGTAAGCTAAAAAGGGTAATAGAGATTTGACTCAACAGTGACCATGAAATCGGGCATGTGAAAGGAGTATACAGCTGTATGTTCACTTCAAGTACAACTAAAGTGGAGGGTATAAAGACGAAATGATTACTATATATACCCTTTACTTAAGTGGAGGATATAAAGACGAAATGATTACTATATATCCCCTTTACTAAAGTGGAGGATATAATGACAAAATGATTACTATATAATAATACCCTTTACTAAAGTGGAGGATATAATGACAAAGTGATTACTATATATACCCTTTACTAAAGTGGAGGATATAATGACAAGGTGATTACTATATTTACCCTTTACTAAAGTGGAGGGTATAATGACAAAGTGATTACTATATATCCCTTTTACTAAAGTGGAGGGTATAATGACAAAGTGATTACTATATATCCCCTTTACTAAAGTGGAGGATATAATGACAAAATGATTACTATATATCCCTTTTACTAAAGTGGAGGGTATAATGACAAAGTGATTACTATATATCCCCTTTACTAAAGTGGAGGATATAATGACAAAATGATTACTATATATACCCTTTACTAAAGTGGAGGGTATAATGACAAAGTGATTACTATATATCCCCTTTACTAGTGGAGGGTATAATGACAAAATGATTACTGTATAATGACAAAATGATTACTATATATCCCCTTTACTAAATTGGAGGATATAATGACAAGGTGATTACTATATATCCCCTTTACTAAAGTGGAGGGTATAATGACAAGGTGATTACTATATATACCCTTTACTAAAGTGGAGGATATAATGACAAGGTGATTACTATATATCCCCTTTACTTAAGTGGAGGGTATAATGATAAAATGATTACTGTATAATTACAAAATGATTACTATATATACCCTTTAATAAAGTGGAGGATATAATAAGTCTAAAAACTGATGCAATTAAAGTGTGGTTTTTACCAAACCACTGTACATGTATACGTAAATGCATTTTGCAATTGACAACAAGATTCAACACAAAACAAGTTTTAATATTTTAATGCCTAAAAGTATGCAGATTTTTCATGGCTTGATGAATGCACTTCATCCACAATGACACTGGCAGAATGGCTAAAACATATTCAAATATTTCGTATGATTTTCAAGGCAGCTAGAGTGCTATATACAATTATTTGTAACTTGTAATCGAACTGATTATCACGTAACAATTTGGATTCTACCCTAGGGTATAAAAACAATAAAATAACAACCAATAACTTAAAAGCATTTTATGACATGGTGATTTTTAAAAAAAGAAGTCATATAAATACTAAGGAAATTTCATTGAAGTTCTGTGATTTGGCCTTTCTGTCAACTAGAGTAAGTTTGAATATAAAAGTTGATGTGTAATTGAAACATATTCATTCCAGGGATTTAAGGGAAAAACAAAGAAAAAAAAGAGGACTAAACCTGGATCTAAAGAGGAAATTCCAAAAGTGGATAATTCTGAGACTGTTATATGTTGACAGCCTGATCTGAAGGCTGGTCCTGTATAAGATATGTTAAATGCGTAGAATATTCAAGACATGGCAGAATGGATCTTTCTGCTGTATAATCCAAGAAATATAACTATTTATGATTATAAGTCAAACTACTTGTATTGTAGATCAGTAGAAATACCAATAAATGCTAACTCTCGAATTAAGACTATATCCTATATTGTGACCATTATTAAGTGCAATAGAAAACTCAAAAAATATTTTACTTGAGATTAATACCCGCAACATTGTGTCTAGTTTTACTTTCCCTATGTAATATTAATTACACATATTATAAATTCGTTGCTAATATAAAAGTTTGTTATAAATCATTACTACCAAGTAGCTATCTGAACAAGAATACATCTGGTAGCAAAAGATGAACATTACTTCTAAGTAATATCAATAAAATATTAAATATAACGAATTGTAAAGTAAAAACGTATTACAGATTACTGGTTATTTATATACCCATGCTCTATGAAAGTAATGTTTTCTTTGGAATTTTCCCACCAATAAGCCTGGTCTTTGTGTACAGAGCATATATCTAATCAAATATATTGTTTAATTTCATTTAATCTTTTTTCTCTGGTTGAAATTTCATTGTTTACTCACTAGCAGTGGAATGCATAGGCGACAAATGACTATTTTAACAGCTAATATAAACAAACAGGAAGGAAAGTCTATTATCAAATACACAAATATCACATGTATGCGTATTGAGATTATGCATACAGTGTTCATTGTAAGGAGAGGGTTTTATGAGCATATCAGTGTTTCAGTGCAGACATTAAACGTTTGATGGAGCTTTCAAAAGTGCAACGTGCTGGCTATGGCAACAACAAGACAATGCGGAAGCTAACACAGACAATTAGTGGTTTGATCAGCCAACACTGCTGACCCACCAGTTGGAGGATGTTGTGGTTTAGGGTCGAAACATCTAAATGGGACAGGATACCATCTGATGACATTGGCAGAGGCTTCAGAGCAGGATACCAGGAGTATCAAAGAATGCAGAACATCGTCTGTAAGTCATCATCGTGAAATGGAGCAGAGCCTGCAGTCTTCTTAAATTGTTATGATAGTCTGAATATTTCAATACATCATGTGTTAAAATAATGCATACATTGTATAATCTAACGTAAGAAATAGAGCAAAGCCAGTCTTTTTAAGTTGTTATGGATTATGTGCTGTAATTCCTATGATGGTAGTGATGCTACATGTACAGTTTTTACAAACATGAACACTAAGAGAGTAACTGAATAAATAGCTGCATGGGCATAAATTATATATCATATCTTGTTTTTCAGGGTTAAACAATTTGATTATGGTACATTTCACCCACAATATATAATTAGTTGAGAAATTTTTCATAAATGAAATAATGAATACATACAGAAGGGCACAATTTGAAATAAAGAATCTCAGGTCTTTGTTCTGAATTGTAGAGTTGATTGTTTAAAACTCCTCCAAATACAGGTTAATGCTGCATGATTGTTATGTATAATGATACAAATAATAATGCTATCATAAAACATAAGGTTTGCTTTATGGACCTGTGTAATACAATTGTTAAACAGATGAAATGGACAGCACTGTGACTAATAACTTTTTAAAAAGCATTTGGACATTCCGTAATAACAAACATCTTCACATCTTTCATAAAAAAAAAAGAAAAACAAAAGAACTTCTGATAGGTCAAGCAAGGGTCCTATTTCATTTCTAAAATGATACATCCCCATTACTTCTCAGGTCCTATGAGCCTGTCCTATTTTAGAAACACTGACCTTGACATTCACAATGATAACCATCACAGAAAGTTTAAACATCTTTAGATTTTTGGGTACTAGACAATCTACAGAAAAAAAATAATGATGAATTAACGGTGACACTATGAGAAATCATGTTTTATGTGGCTCTATATAATAGATGCTGTGTAATCTAACACCCTGTGTGCAATAAAAACAGCAGTCTGTTGGATTCCACAGTAACAGTTTAGACAGCTGTCAGATTATAGTACAGCATATTAAATCATATTATCATTATGAATCTCCTAGAATGTTAGCTGTAGTTTGCTTGAGTTTTTGAAGCCAGGCAGTAAGATTTTCACTGTCCAATGACCCTCCACTGATAGGCATGTTGAATGAATGTGGTACAGAATTGCTGGCCGATACACTAGAGGCGGTCGGAACAGAAGTCCTTGATATAGCTGCTGGAGATTTTCCTGGAGTTCCTCCTTCAAATTGGAACCCTCCTTTTAGTGGAACAAAAGAATCATCTAAATCGTCCACTAGTTCTAATTCTTGTCCTTCTAGTAACAAAATGCCATCCTCGGCACCAACATCATCATCAATACCTCCTGACCACTGTCCAGTGGCCGCCTTGTCCACTTGAGCTAGCCAGGGGCTGGTCTGTAGATGCAGAGAGTTGTCTATCACTGGTCGATGAGGGGTGAGAGATATGAGGATGTCATTGTCTTCTTTTACATCTGTGAGAGGAAAGTTGGGCTTGGTATGTACTTTATCACCGAGGCTTCCAGTATGTACACTGTCCAGACTTGTGACTCCTGTGATGAGGTCCAGTTTAGGTGACCTCCATTGGTCGTCAAACAGACCCTGCATCCCATCTGTGATCTCCTCCATAGACATGTTTGGAAGTTGGATGTCATCTAGTTGTTCTCCATCTATTTCTCCTAAACCTTCAAACGTAAGGAAGGTGCCATCTCCTCCTCCTCCCAGGTCAATCTTAGGTCCTGTAATCAGTCAGTTTAGATAGATTTTTAGGTAATATATCATTCTAATTCAAGATATATTAATATTGGTAGGCAGTATATAATTCATAAAATATTTATATTTCAACTACAGTTTTAATTGATAGTTTTGATAGACATGTGCTAACACCATTCCTTTTGAAGTTGGAACTAAAATGTGTAAATCATCATTACATTATTCAATTACAATTAATATACTTTTCAGTCTAGAATTATTCGTGTTAACCCAATGGTTACTTTTAATAAAAAAAACCACTCAATTACACAACAGATTCATATTAAAAGTTAATTTGAAATTTCATAAACATCTATCAGTTGAAATAACTTTATGTAAATTTCTATAAACTTTTGTTTCATCACCCACCAGAAACGATACTAAGGCTATGGTAATAGGTTATATTTACTTCTAATTTGATTCTTATTACAGCCAACCATCCATATTCAGAAACAACACCTCAACTCAACAAGTTACTGTAGTTAGTTATACTGATTTACTGTCTACATGTCTCCCCCTATTGCTAGGTTACGTCTCACTGACTACAGCCGATGTATGTCAGTGTGTACCAACTTTAACAAGGTACATGTCTGTATAGGTTGTATACCCTGTACTGACATTTTGGTGAGGTGAACTTCTTAATTGTCCTGATCTTACCTGTATCAGTCTCCTCTGTGAAGGAAAGATTGGTCCGTGTCCCTAATTTAGACCTTGGGGAATCCGTTTCTTTAATTGCCTCCTTCCACATGTCCCTGACCTCTTTAGACAACGGACTGGCCACCATCATCATCATGGGATCCGGTTCTGGCTGGTCAGCCTCCGGTAAGATGTCAGACACTGTATAACACATACAGCATTTATATAATGGAAATTATCCATGCCCAACATTTTTCTTTCTAATCTAGGTTTTAAATTTATCTGTTTTACATTATTGTTAGACTATCCTATTGTAAAATTTGAAAGCAATGTCTCAGTAGAACTGATATTAAGTGAACCCTTATCTGCATGTACTGTCCCAATAAACTTAGCTAAATGGATAATGGATTGTTCATGTGGTATCAAATGAAGTCATATTCAGCTCACCAGGTAAAATATTTGTATAAAATAAATATCAGTTACATAATTTGTGATCATTTCACCTAAACAAAATAATTCAATAATCTACTTTTAACTTTTTCTTTATCTTAATATAGTTATTATGATTGGAAGGGAATACTGTAACCCAAGTTTCATTTGACTGACCTTCCATGCGGGACTTCATTAAAGCTCTAGCTGATGTTGGACATGAATTATCTGACTGATTCAAGTCATCTGCCTCTGGAGACCCCAGATCGAGTTTAAAGGATGTTTCAGGTCCATTACTG
This sequence comes from Pecten maximus, assembly GCF_902652985.1. NCBI lineage: Eukaryota > Metazoa > Mollusca > Bivalvia > Pectinida > Pectinidae > Pecten > Pecten maximus. The sequence goes on along the minus strand of NC_047023.1, from coordinate 28,410,800 downwards.
ATTGGTAGTGAGTGGTCTGAATGGTACTGAGGTGTTGGAAGTCCTGAATGCACTGATTCTCTGTCACTCTTGTCCAACGGCAAAAACTCGGGCTGCTCAAGCTCAAATGAAGAATCATTCTGAAGGGTGCGTCTTGAACCATCAAGTTCAACTGATTTATTGAGCTTCTCTGAAGTCACTAATTTTGACTTTGAGGTGTCCATTTGGCCGGAATAGCCAGAATGAATACTGGTATTGGGTGATTGTTCACCTGGCTCCAGTAAACCTGAAGGGCGAGACAAGTTTGAACTGACGGACTGTACACTTTCTCGTAAGGACTGATGGGAATGATGGGATACCTCTGACCTTGGTGAACTGTTCAAGTCCTGTGATCGCGTTGAGGTAAAAGAGTGATGGGAGGATCCTTTTCCTGTTAAGCTATCCAAAAGTGATTTGGATGTCTGTGACCTTGGGGACTCGTTGTAGGACCTTGAATGTACATTCAGTGACCTTGGAGAGTCTTTTAAATGTTTGGACACTTGTAACTTTGGAGAGCACTGTGTTTTTGAATGCTTGGAGCTGTGGGAGTGTGAAGAGTTATTGGAACTTGATAACTTGTCTCTCTCTGACCTGGGTGAGTCGTGCAATGACTGGTGTGATAGATTAGCCTCCCTGGGGTATTGAGATAACACAGGTTTTGGGGACTGTTCTACACCTGGTGGCAACACACCGTCAAATTCTCCAGACTTTTTCATGTATGTATCCATTAACTCCTCTGAAAAAATAATAATACTGATCTGAACTATAAGCAAATTCAAACAAATTTTTGAATAACAACTACATTTTTGTACTTAACATTTAGATTTAATATTCAATTCATTGTACATTTCAAATAGAGTAGTAAAAGTGCTATACAAATTGTGTTTATAAGAAAACACATAAAAATCATTGTATTATTTTTAAACAATCTGGAGAATTGAATTATCTGATCTAAACAAGGTTAATCTACTGATCTATGGTGTCATGACAGTTTAATTTTTGGGTCGAAGAACAACAACTTGTGTTACCTATCGGAAATCTCAGCTAAATGATTACATCTACTATAATTAGATTACATATTCTTTGATAATTAGATGATAATGTAATTAAATTTGTATTGATAATATCTCACCGTCATCAGACTGATCTAGGAAGTTAGGAGCCATCATTCTGTTAACTATGACGTCACTAGGAGAGAGGGCGACAGGTGACATCTGAACCTGTGTTGGTGGTGTCCTGGGGGAGGGGTGTTTTGGGGAGGTATTATCTATGGTAGGACTGCCCCCTGTACAGCTGGTGATACCAGTCAGGGTACGATCTCCACTGCTGAGGGACTGCTCCCGAGAGGATGATGTGGCACTCTGGTAGGAGTGCTCATGTCCTGCTAACACACATACTACACATGTAAAAACACCCTAAAAATGTCCACCTTGAATCATCAAAAAAGCCCAGATGTAACTATATACTTATACTATTCTATTTTGTTTTTGTCATTATATTTCTTCCTTCTGAGAAACTAAGCTAAACTTCTTATCCTTGATGAAAATGACAAGTCCAAAAATGTCTTTTCCAGTAAAATATCTAACCCATGGGGAAGTTCAGAAGTTCTAAATTATATTGGGCATAGCAGGAAATATTTTTCAATATAATTTATTGTTTTAATTAATTTCAAATCACTTATTTCAGTAATTCTTGTTATACAAGTCTGAAGTCCTTCTGTTGGGTAGATATATCTTACTGGTATAGCTATATTTGTTATCAATCCAATGATCTATATTTATGACCTTAACTGACCACATAACAGGAGGTCAATAATAAGGAAAAGATATGATTTTAAGCAACTTCAACTTTGCAACAAGAATCTCATCCAAAAGAAGGATTTTTTTTATTGACTAATAAAATGAAACTACAGCTGTACCTGTACGAGTGGGACGAACAGTGCTGTAGGATTTACTGTTGGTGGGCGTGGACTGTCTCTGTTCTGCTTGGTTTCTGGTTTTGGCACCTTTACTCTGCTGCATCTTACTGACCTTTCTGGGAACCTTGGTCACTGTAACTCTGCAAAGAAAATCATGTAAGAACATTGAATGAAGGGTTACATCACCCTTAAAATATCCAGTTAGTCATGGATGTAGATTAAATTGTTCTGGGTTCAATCTATGAACCTTATTTTGGTATTGTTACTGTTATTTCTTATAAAAAAATAGTGATAACAAGTATTGTTGTTTATGGACAATTGGACCAAAGACCATTGATGCAGGGTGATTTAAATAGCCCACCATTAGCCCACCATCTGATTTACAGATCTAACACTGAGTTGAGAGTGTTCCTTCATTTCAAATTATCTTCATCAGGAGAACAAAAGTTTGAGAAAGACCATTGGTAAACATACTTCTTTTTGGCATTTGAAGAACTAATGTTGACTTGAGGGACATATTCAGGTGAGCCCTGAAACAACTTTCCCTGCCCTCGTCTGACGGTCTTTGCTATGCCTTCAGCCAACTTATTGGCAGCTTCAGGTGTACTTTCTGAAAGTATTGGGTATATAAAATTGTTGTACAACACATCAATTATCAATGACATTTAGAGCCAAACATTATAAATGTAATTATAGTACCATAGAGCTATTTCTGATACATAAGTCATTAGAGTGATGGAACACAGATGTATGAGTATATTATCCCCAAGCTTAAAATATTCTGATGTGTCAAAATGTAAATTTAAGAAATGCACCATCATTATAAAGACATGATAATTATCTTAACAAGAAGATGACTTTACTACTGTTTTAGTTTGCATAAAAAATTTCCACAGAACAAAGTTACAAGTTTTACTATAAAATTTAACGGTTGAAATGTGAATTGTTATAATAGGAGACCAAATTTACAACTTTAAAGCATATTTTTATATAAATAAATAAGAGACATTATGACAAACCATTTCGGGGTGTGCGACGTAAAGCAGACTGCATGGATGTATCCCCACCTACAGCCTGGCCCGGGGTGAAGGATAATGATGGTGATGGCTCCATCAATCCAAGGCCCAGTGACTGAAAATAAATTCAAACAGACTACAAAATATGTTTACCAAAGATTGGACTTTTTTTAACAATGGGTCTCAAGTAAAAGCAAATACAATCATTATTATGTAATGCAAAAAATATCATTATAAAATAAGATACACGTATTTCACCAATATTTACAATTCATCAATTATAGGTAAGGTAAACTAAACAGATAGCAATAGGCTGCAGAGCTATATATATATATGGGTCTACATCAGGAACCAATCTAGGGTTCTTTTACTACCAGTATTGGGTAATTTTCCCCAGCTGCTAAGTTCCCTTCTTACACAATATTCCCATCTGAATCTTATAAATTCCCACAATTTTACATAAAATAATATCATTTTTATCTTTGAATTTCCCTATTTCAAATTACATACTTACGTACACTCGTTCACCTACATAAATGGGGTCCGATAAAATACAGGACAATATTGGTGTATGGAGATACATGTCGTGGAAACTTAATTATTCCTGATCGTAAATTAATCATAATATACATACTGTTGACCTTGCACTGCGTGGAGTACTGTTCTGGACAATACGACTATCCAAACTGTCCTGGAGGTGCTCCACAGATTCTTTAAGTTTGGGCAGGTTGACGGCCAGTTCCTTCTTTAGAGTCCTAGTGTTCGTCAGGTAAGCATGGTTACTGTGAACCTGTTTGGTGACTGATCCTATCTCTTCTGTAAAGTCAGCTACACCTACTGTAAACATACAGCACACTGGGTAATATTTGTTATATTATAGTATGACAGGATCCTTGATCTGATTAACAAATGTTTGTAAGTTGTAATGATATTGTCCTGCAATGGAACAGCTGAGGGTCAAAGATTAAAATATACAAACCAAACATTTTACACTGATGAGGAGCTGATTTATATACATATCACCATTCTCAAAACAAGTTTATCCTATGTAATAAAAGCATAGTGACAAGGGGAGGAGGCTGACCATATAAATGGTGCTCATGTATGTATATAAATATACAAATTCATATAATGTACTGAATATGATCTTTGACCTTTTAACTTTCACTGACGATCATCACAATCAACTTTAGCACTACAGAAGTTGATAGTAGGCGTGAATATAATCTGTTAAGTGGTTATGAGACCACAAGATCTCAGATGAATGTCTTGCATAGTGAATATATACCCCTTTTTACTGAAGAGGGAGCACCTTGGTGATCTTCTATGTACAAAATAAATGTAGACAAACGTTCCTCGTCTGTGTCCAATATCGATTGTTTGTACATGAAAAGGAAATCTCATGTGCTAGATATTTCAGTGTCATCCAATATATCTGTCACCTTTACAGATCATTTGGTGCAAAGTGACGTTACATCCAATTACTTTTCAGACACACAGCTCACTAAGGAGGTAATTCAGTCAAATTGAAGAATTTGGAAATGAAAATAGTTAATTTAGTTTCATTCAATTTTGATTTTGACTACTCTTATTCTTGGGATGACATTCTGCATCATCTCACTCAGTTTCATCCCTCAACCAAGATAAACTGATCTAGAAAACCTACAGGTAACAGATTCTATTAGTGTAGCATTACCCACCTTGGTGCAACCTTTCTATATATAGATGTAGACAGACCCTATTAGTGTGGTATTACCTACCTTGGTGTGACCTTTTCTATATATAGATGTATACAGATCCCTATTAGTGTGGTATTGCCTACCTTGGTCTGACCTTTCTATATATAGATGTAGACAGACCCTATTAGTGTGGTATTACCTACCTTGGTGTGAACCTTTCTATATATAGATGTAGACAGACCCTATTAGTGTGGTATTACCTACCTTGGTGTGACCTTTCTATATATAGATGTAGACAGACCCTATTAGTGTGGTATTACCTACCTTGGTGTAACCTTTCTATATATAGATGTAGACAGACTCTATTAGTGTGATATTACCTACCTTGGTGTGACCTTTCTATATATAGATGTAGACAGACCCTATTAGGGTGATATTACCTACCTTGGTGTGACCTTTCTATATATAGATGTAGACAGACCCTATTAGTGTGGTATTGCCTACCTTGGTCTGACCTTTCTATATATAGATGTAGACAGACCCTATTAGGGTGATATTACCTACCTTGGTGTGACCTTTCTATATATAGATGTAGACAGACCCTATTAGTGTGGTATTGCCTACCTTGGTCTGACCTTTCTATATATAGATGTAGACAGACTCTATTAGTGTGATATTACCTACCTTGGTGTAACCTTTCTATATATAGATGTAGACAGATCCTTTTAGTGTGGTATTACCTACCTTGGTGTGACCTTTCTATATATAGATGTAGACAGACCCTATAAATGTGGTATTACCTACCTTGGTGTAACCTTTCTATATATAGATGCAGACAGAGGTTCCATAACTGTAGAAGACTGACCAGGTTCAGTTTTCCTCCATGAAATGTGTTGTCTACATGCCTCTGTAACAGTAATGAACTTGTTAGTTAATCTATAGTCACAAGAACTGCTACAGCTGTTTGCTATCATTAGCCTCAACGCGAGTAGGAAAGGAAGTGTAGAAATCTATGTTTAATACCAAATTGTGTTGTAAATATCAATTGACTCTGTGACACATCTTGTACATTTTATTAAAGTTGTCAAGTGCGACCTTTGACCCTCTAACATTGGCACCAAACTCCAATCGCCTATAGAAGTTGGTGTCATGATATTAACTAAATCTGTGGAGATATTCAAGAGATCTCATTTACATAAGAGTTTTCTTTTAGTTCATCCATGGTTAAGTGTGACCTTCTACCCATCAACCTAAACCAAAGGCCATCAAATATAATCAGATGTAGAACTTGATTAGCAATTTTACTGGTAGCAAGGCGTAAAAATAAGCAAGACAGATTTAAATGAATTGCATGCAATAAGCATTTACCTACCAGATCTACAAGTTAACTAGAAAGGATTGAATAAACTCCAATAAGCATTTACCTACCAGATCTACAAGTTAACTAGAAAGGATTGAATAAACTCCATTTACCTGCCAGATCTACAAGTTAACTAGAAAGGATTGAATAAACTCCATGTTGTTTATCCAGACTTACCCGTCTGATTTCCTGCTCACACTCTCTGAGAAGGAGGTCTGGTACTTTTATATTGATGGTTGCAGCATCAATTTTATGCTGACTCAAGGTTCGATCCACAATGGATTCTATAACCTCTCTTTCTGCTGCCTCACGTTCGCAGAAGTCATTAACTTGCTTCCACATGTCACGTACCTGGGGAAAATTATAAAACCTGATGTTTTAAGCAAGTGCATATTTTCCATAAAATACGTAAGAAATGAAATCCAAATAACTGACTTTCTTGATAATTAATTTATTTTCAAGGCTTATATAATCTGAAACTAATTTCATCACAAGGATTTTACAGAAAAGATCCTTCACTTTATCTGAGACTGCAAATTTGAGTTAGTATGCAATATTACAATGCTACAAATAGTATCAACCAATACAACTAAATGAAAGTGAAATGGTTAATTACAGAGATCTGTAAGTGTGTACTTTTATAAACATACACCATGGAAGCTGCTGTATACATACTTGCTGTATTCTCTGAGTCCGTTTGGTGGATTGTGGGTCAAATTCATTGTCATAACAGTCTGATCTCCTCCTCCTTACAGGACTAAAGTGAGACAGACATGTCAAATTAGGCTTGAATTCATTACAAGTATTATCTACTTTGCTTTGAAAAGAGCTTAATTAAAAACAAAAGAAAAAGAAAATTCCTAATCTGTAAGAAAAGCAAGTTAAACAATTTTTGCAAAGAATTTAAAATTTGCTTTTTTCAACTTTCAATGTAATTCTCTCCCTAAATTTGTGTTTTATAAATTGAAGACTTGACTGATAATTCTCAATTATTGTTGATAATAATAAAAATATGCAGTTAATGCATCATCAACTCCATGGCAACAAACCTAGCAACACTGACCTGCCGCGCACCATCGCTGACTCAGCAGCTCGTTGTTTTACGACACGTTCCAGGTGCTCTCCTTCCCTCACCTCCTTGGACAACTTCCGATAATCTTTTACCAACTCACTGTGACACAAGGCAAGGCTCAATTACAGTAATCTTAAAGTGTAATTCATTATCTATCTGTTGTACATTATCCCAAGAATACTTAATAACAATAAAGGTAAAATCTGTACACAGCTAGCCAGTCATGCCTCAAATGTATACATAAAGAGCAGATTTTATTACAACAGAAAGCTGCCTACACCTTAAAATATTATTAAATAATTGCGAAATGCTGCTACGTTTTAAAATCAAAACAATGTTCTAAATGGACCAAAAACCATCACTTAAAGAAACCTGACAGAACAGGACAGGATAGTAGAGGTTAGTATTCTGGTTTTGCTTTCTAGATTATGCAAGATATACCTACTTAGCATAGTCCTTCCATTCTCTGTTCAAAACTAGTGTAGTCTGTGACTCCTCAAGGAACTTCTTTCGGAGACGAACTACAGCACATTGAATATTCTTGGCCATCACATCACCTAGAGAGGCAGTCTGAGTAGATAACTGAGGGTACCGCAGCTGCTCAAATTCTTTCACACCTGTAATTGTTTAAAAAAAGTTGTTCTTACATTTGGAAATAAATAGGTGAAGATGTAAATCAGTCAAGAACGTGACCCAGTTTCCATTGAGAAATGTGAGTTACATGGATATAATTTACACCAGACATACCATTATCTGTCCGTATCACTGTCCTCAGTACATATCCTGAGAAGTGAAACAGCAGATTGTAGAATTTGTCTCCTCCTGGTGACATAAAATGGGAGGCAACAATTCTTGGCAAATGTGTATCTGGCTCTGTCTGCAATGGTAAAAATTTAAAAGATATATATGCTTCACAAGAGAAATGTTAGTAAAATATCAATACACCTCCACACCTGTTTTAGATATGGAGTTAATGTTAATGGCTAATTGAACAGACTCTTCAAGTTATAATACTAGGCATTTCACGCTCGGCTGTTATGGCGAAGGAATACTAAGTTTATATGCGAGACAGATAACCCCATTCCTGGGCCGAAAATGGGCAGGAAAACCATAAGTCTGTAAATATTGAACTTTCTGTTTGAGTTGACGAGAAATTGATCATTTTATTTCTGGCAGATTTTTAATGATGATATACTGATATTTTATTGATACGTTGTATTTATTGGAGATTTTCAAATGACACTTAATTTTTTTCAACATAAAATTGATGTCTCAACATACTACAAGTGTTTGAAATATCAAAATTCAATGACCATGGATGTGTTTTCATGTTAAAGGCTTTTCAAAGCCAAAGCTAAAATTCAAGATTTTTCATGGCTGAATTCTGTGTCTTTTCAAGTTTATATGAACCTTGTTTTTAATACTACCATCAGTTTGTTTTGTTACATACTAGTCTACATACATGACAATTACCTTTGCAATGTTAACCAGCCAATTGTGACAAGTTCTACGGAACTGTTGTTCTTGTTGTTTATCCAGTACAGGCCAGCAGTCTCTGCAAAATGACATACAGATTGTGGCATCATGTTTAAGGACAGTGTAACAGAGTAGATTATTTTTTTTTCTCTTAAAAAACAATGTCATTTAACATTGCTGTGACAAAATTCTCAATGTTATCATTAAATATAGAGAAATTTCATTATTATTAATAACTTATAATCACTGATATTTCATTGTAATTTGTTGACTAAGTTATTTGAATGATTTTCAATCATAATAAGTTTTTGCAACGGTTTCATCCATACCTGAATTCTTCTCTGCACATTATTGGATTGAGTTTGTTAAAAAGAAAATAAAGCACTACTTCAGCTCCTTTCTTGTTTGGAAGATTAAACATGTTTCTGGAAAAAATAAGAATTGATTATCTACAATCAAACCATTAATACAATAATGATTTACAAACACAATGTTTTTATATGAATTCAAAACATATTTAAGCCTGTTAATTTCATATTCAATCTTTTCTATTCTTTCACCTGGGCTTTTCCATATATGTTCTAAATAAGAGCACAAATAAAGAGGTGATGTTTAGACAAGACTTACTTATTAAATGGTACACAATAGGAAGCTTCCATGGCTCCAGAATCAAATCCCAGCAGCTGTAGGTTGGTGAACAACATCTGCTTCAATTCCAGTGCGTCCCCCATTTTGGTAGATCTAGATCTAGATGTCTCAAAGTATCGATTTGTGTTAGAAGTCAAGTTTTACCCAAAGACTTTCTCTCCATCTAAATAAAACAAAACAACGAAAACTGCAAGCTACATAATGAAGAACACTGCACTGAAACTCTAAAGATTAAGCAGAAGAATATTAAGCTTGATGTATAATGTAATATATAAGCATGGTACACTTTAATTTTTAATAAATTACCTTTTAATTAACCACTTATTTCCCGACAGACAAAAAATCCTGACAAGTGTTCCAGCAGCTGTGATAATCTACTACAATTATAGAATGCTCCAAGTAATAGTGTCAGAGCTTTTTTTTTGCTGCAAAACTACATATAGCTAACTGACTTTCATCTGAACTCTGAAGCTGATAACTCATCCATATGAAATTTTCAAGAGCCAAATATTACATGAACAGTACAAATTAAATATTGTGTACTAGATATATTATACAATAAACTGCTTTACAGTATGCATACTGCATAAATTTAGAAACTCTCTTTCGAAATGAATTATTTATCATAGTGGACAAGAACTAAGGATTGTTGTTAGGCCTTTTGGCATTGTCTGATACAAGACATTTTTCGGCATAGCCGTATATTCTTTTGGCCTCGGATATGACGCAACAGGTGGCGTTACTGGTCAAGATGAAGCATGTGATTGGTCAATGTAGCGGTAAATGCAAAATGCAGATATGCAGTTAAAATCGAAACAAAGTTAAGATTGAATACAAGCTGAATAAGTGGATATGTATCATTTCAAATGACACATTAATAAAATTATATTCCTGATTCAAATGCAGTCTTATTTTCACCAAAAGGATTCAAACTGATATAATTTTGATATCCATGCTGAAACACATTAGTTCGTTAATCTATTTCACCAGCAGTTTTATATATACCAGCGTTAAAACTATGCCGTTTATCTTTTTTAAAGATATTTCTTGTTTGCATTTACTTCTTTACTCAAACATATCTAGTTCAATTAGTAGCTAAAGACAGAAAGTGTTATCATCTCCAAGCCTAATTAAACTGCTTTGAAGAAAAGACCACCATCACAAATTCAACCCTTCCTTATATGGTAGATTTTTAAATTATAGCATATGTTAAACATAAATTAAAACAGTTTTGAGTCTAAACAGTACTGTAGTACAAACTATGATAATTTGCATCTTTATGCTTTTAACAAATTTTTTAATAGCTACTATATGCCCCTGGACAACATATACAGAACTTCAAATTTACTGTACTGTATACTGTACATATACATATTTTGTATTGCATTGCATTAATCTGTCATGTGTTCAGCTGGGGGAGTCCTTTAGAAAAAGATATATCACCACATGCCTGAACTGATCATCAAAGATAACGCTACCAAATCAGTCTTTGAGTCAGGTAAAACACGTATGCATATTTTCATAAGAATATACCGGCGAGCTCTCTTAAATTCATGGAAACAGGAATGAACTTGAACTTTCAATAATAATGCCGGCGAGTAATTGTACCACACTGTGCTGCACAACTATACGTTTGACTTATTTGCTTAAAATATTGACATTTCGAGATTCTTACCGTATACATACATTTCAAATTGCATATTAAATCTTGACAACAACAGTCCGTGAGTAAACGCTGCAAGAATTGCAGTGACTTGACAAGGTGGCCATATTGAAAGTAGCCGCCAAGTTGGTTACCCGGATGTTAACAGGAAATACATTTTTGTGATAACCGAGACTTTTATATGTATGTAATATTTGAATATTAATAAAACATTTTGTAAGTTAGATCGACACAAACATATTTCTAAACTAGTAAATATATTTTACTACAAGATGTAAACATACTATTAATTTACATATGTATTATATAAATGTTTTAATAATGTTAGACTAGTGTATCACTGTTGTTTACAATCGCAACCAAAATGGTTGTTGGCTGAAAAAAACAGAACAGAATGGAAGGTTTGCGTGTCATTTTATCACGATTTCATAGAAAACAAGAACGCAACGTACTTTGTTATACACTGTCCTATGAACATTCATTATTTGAAAGTAGAGACGGAATGAAACTGTCACTATTTTTTTGTTTCCAAAGACTTTGTAACATAGCTTATAGGCCTGGCCTGGAATCATAGACTAATATGTCTCTGGTTTGAAACGGCTATCTGAAATGTGTTTTATGTTTCGTTCACATGCATATCTACTAAATGAATTTGTTTTCAGAAGGAAAAGTAACAAAAGCACTACTGAAGACCAGGAGTGGGGAGTTTGAACTAGAGAGTATACATTCCATCAATCTAAGAGAACTAGGTAAATCTATGAGCAGGTTGAAATACACTGTTAATTGATTGTAGTCGGTTATATACAGAGTTATGACCCTTTTTATACCAAACGTTGTCAGGACTATATATAAATTAACTACATGTACCCCTTGTATATATACTTGTCGCAATTCACCGTTCAACTAGAGAGATCTTCTCTTAAGCTTGATCGGTCAATCGTAAGACTACTAGGCCAGAGGTCGCTGGGTTGATTCCTAGTGGAGGCATCGATTTAAATTAAATTAACCATGCGCTCTTTTACATTGACACCCATGTTGGGACTTTTACTTAAAGTTACTTTTGAAAGCATTGCTGTAACCCCTGGAACCTCGAGGACAAGTCGTTCCTGGTGGGGAAGTGTACATATAACCCTTGTTAATACTAGTCACAATATACCACTCAGCTAGAGAGATCTTCTCTAAGGCTCAATCGGTTCAGCAAAAGACAAGTATGGCAGAGGTTCCAGGTTCAATCCCTAGTGGAGGCAGCAATTTAAATTTAAATATCATGTCTGTTACATCTAGTCCTTGGATACATTTAAGCTCATGTACACTAATCAGAGAGAGGGAGAGTCAAATATGTACTCCTTTGTAACTTTTGCAACATAAAATGTCCTACCTGCACTTGGTTTTTCAACTAGTGGCATCTGGCTCTTTAACTGCATGTACATCCTGCTAAATACCATCAAGCTAAAGGGAAATTCGCTCTAGCTTGAGCTACAGGTATGGTAGGTAGCTATCTTCTCCACACTGTCTTTGCCCCCAAAGATGACCCAAACTCTTGGTTATTTGGCTCCAAGGAAGTAAGCCTCTCAATCATATCAAAATATCATGCTACACCATGTAACTTGATGTAAGCAGTATAGATCCCATCAATGCTCCATGTTTCAAGAAAATTGCCACTGTCCAGCTGAGTTACACATATTAAGATGACCTTACACTTTCAATTCACGAAATGTTTCACTATGATTCAATTTGAGATATACTACTGTATGTAACTTAATGGTGGTGATCTCTATAATACCTTCACAATTAAGAACAATTTAGAAAGTGAAATTAAACTTTTATAAGTATATATAAACCAGTATAATTTTTATTTTTCATACATGATTTGATTTATTTCACATTTGTTTAGTCCATTGTTATAATTCTAAAGTCCCTTCCGAATCACGAAGTCCTATGTGTAAAAGGATGTGTACAGCTCTATGATGTAGTTTTATACATTTGTTTTTTATACATACATGTACATTGTACATGTAAACAGTATCTATGACGAAATTAATTAATATATAAAGGTATGTTATTCATTGGCGTGTCTTTTGTACAATCCTTGTACATTTCAACATTTTTTTTTTATATATTTGGTCATAAGATTTATAATTCATTTATATTACAAAGAGTCAAGGAACCAGCAGCATTTGGTGGACATATTCTTTCTCCAGTGGTATTGTAGTTTTATTATTACTACGCACACTTTACCTGTGTTTTTTATTTCCTAAATTTACAGGTATATCTGATCTTGGATGCATAGGAGAGTGCGTCGGATTAGAGCGAGCCAATCTGTCTAGAAATGACATCACAAAGCTTACAAAACTAGCAGGACTCACAAACCTGACCACACTCAATCTCTCTGCTAACAGAATCATATCTCTAGGTAAGTTAAAAATCTAAAATCAGGCTGCAAAAATGCAGCTCTAGGCTATGATTGTAATTATTAATCTTCTGGCATGTATTATGAATATAACGACCAATCATGCATTCAGAGCAGTAAGCCTATTAACAGTAATTATTGCATCTTGTCATTGCTTGACAATGTATTTTTCTTTATTTTCCTGTACAGAAGGATTACAGGCTCTTGATAATTTACAGTCTCTTAACTTAGCTGGGAATCTCATTGGTGGGTGAGTAGAATTTTTAATTGTATTAATTTCACTTTTATATAATTTTTTTAAACTGGTACACTGATAATTTCATCAAAATAGAGCAGACAGCATATTCATTTGCATAAAAATCTTCTGCCTCATAAAAAGTTTTATTATTTACTGTTGGAAGATTAAAGGAAATAATAAAATCTAAATATCGACTTGTAACTGGTGTTCTGTTCTATAATCAAGTTGCCAACTACACTGTAGTTGAGGATTTATATAATATGGTAAATTAAGGTTGACCGAATCAATTTCTCACTTGTAAAAAGAACATTTTGGCTAGTTTATGCATGGTCTGTAAGAAATGTTCTTGTTTTCAGAATATAATATTTCTTTATTTCAGTGTTGAAAACTTCAGGTGTTTACAAGGCCTAGAAAAACTAGAAAATCTAACCGTTAATGATAAAGCACTGTCCAACCCCTTCTGTGTAAATGAAGGATACAAAAAAGATATAGCAAAAATGCTACCAAAGCTGCGAACCATTGATGGTAAGTAAAGTCATTAAATATAATTATTTAACTTAATCCTGTTGAAACATAAGGTATAATTCATTAGCCATCCGTATCTACATGTGCATGCATGTTTCTTTTTAGCTACCTGCTAAATTGACTCCCTAAAACATGTGGATGATCTTCTGACATCCATTTAATTTTCTTGAGAGTTATGATCAAGTACATTGTGTGAATCAGTAGTAATATTATACAATTCCATCAGTATATTATGACCGGATGGGATTTCCTGCAGGTTGTCTTCAACAGCATACTTAGTGAAGTTCGCTTTAGTTCCATGCTGTCACATGGAAACAAACATACCACCGCAGCCTCCTAAATCACATATACTTACACCAACGAAATGCATGCACCTTGCTTACAGGGGAAGGCCATCGTTAAATTCCCTTTGGTGTTGATGGGACGTTAAACAATACAAACCAAACCCCGGAAACCTTTAGTACAGTAGCACTAGACTAGTAAGTCACATGCACCTGGTTTGATACATAGCAGATGTATTAAAAAGAATGACAGATCTATTTAGCATCGTCGTTAATGAGTCATTGTTACTGTTAGATGTAAATATGTATATTTGATGTTTGACATTTATTTTTATATCAGATTCATTGTTCATGTGTGTTGATATAAACAGCGATAGGTGTACAAGGTATGATGAATTGTGCTTCATTGAGACTGAATTTTATCAATATTCTATAATACATGTATTGGAAACAAGAAACTATGCAGATACACATACGGTAGGTATTTTGAAACATAAAACAAGAAAATCTTTGTTCTATAAAGGTATGGTTTCTGTTTCAGGAGAGCGTTTACATGGTCGAGGAAGTGAAGTGTTTGAAATATGCAAGGAGATTGAAGAAGCCCTAGAAAGTAATAATATTATATACATGTACATTTAATCAACAATTATTGAATCTAATAGCAAACATGTTATATAACATTTAGAAAATTTGTCTGAAATTAGAAAGTACAGAATTATAATATAGACAATTTTGTTACAGTGCATATACCTAATGTAATGTTAATTGTTTATGTACATGTATGTACTAGTATGTACGAGTTATCCTCACTTAATGGTTAGATTCTATTATGTTACTTTGTTACAGTGCGGTCCAACACCAGTAGAGATTCTAAAATCATCAAGGCAGAGGAATGGCTTCCAAACGACTTCTGGACATTTTCCTCTAAAAAGTTTGACCAAACAAACTTAGCTGATGCAGATGAGCAATTGAAAGGTGATTTATCACTGTCGTGTTTAAACTAAAACATGAAGGGTAGAATCCCTGTCACTTTAAAGTGATATGATACAATTTTAATGTAGTAAATATAAATTGGTGTCTTCTTATGTTTAATTTAATAACAGTAATTCAATTAACATTACTGTATCTATCCTCAAATAATTCCCCTTCCTAGTACGTGTATATAAGTTTAAAATTAAAGTTTGGGGAGGGCTGACATTTGTGGACCACTTTAATACAGCTTATTACATTTGTACTTAAAAATAAATGGTTATGCAAAAACTAGAACTGTCGCCAGGATGGCTGACTAATACCCCCGCAATCTGCACGAGTCAATGGTGAATTGGAACTCTTAATTAGAGGCTAACTAAGATAACCCAGTAATATATAGTTACCAGTTGCCATAGCAACCATAATTTTGAGAAAAAGAAAGTGGCATGCACATCTACACATGGTCCTCTATATTTGTGTGAAGTTTCATTGAATAGGCCCTTTGGTTTAGGAGGAGTTGTCTGGACAAACTTAAAGTTATGGTTCTTATCGGAAAACCTGTTTATAGTGACCAGTTGCCATAGCAACCATAATTATGAGAAAAAGAAAGTGGCATGTACATCTACACATGGTCCTCTATATTTGTGTGAAGTTTCATTGAAATAGGTCCTTCGGTTTAGGAGGAGTTGTCTGGACAAACTTAAAGTTCTGGTTCTTATCGGAAAACCTGTTTATAGTGACCAGTTGCCATAGCAACCATAATTATGAGAAAAAGAAAGTGGCATGTACATCTACACATGATCATCTATATTTGTGTGAAGTTTCATTGGAATCGGCCCATCAGTTTAGGAGGAGTTGTCCGGCAAAACGTGTCTACAGACAGACGGACGGACAGACAACCTGATTCCAGTATACCCCCCTAACTTCGTTGCGGGGGTATGATAAAGAAGGGAGTTTCTTTCAGGGCAGGGGCTTATCTCCAGCAATGTATATCACCCTATACCAGTTATCTTTACAGAATATATCAATGTTTATAATCAATTCAGATTCAAACCGTTTCCATTTTTAATTGATGAAGGTTAAGTTAATGTGGAAAGAATTAATCATATCTTGAAAGTGACAACAATTAAATAAGTAATTTTGTCAATCAGGTATATATGCATCTTTTAAGGAATTCTCTAGTCACGTAAACAAAACTCCAATCCTTTGGCTTCATTATTCAAACCTTGTACATTATATCTATTTCCAAGTTGACAATGATTGAGTGGTTTCTAACCTTAGTGTATTTACTATGTTTTGGTATTTCCAGGTCTTCTATACTCCTGTCAGCTACTGAGTGACAAAGCTGATGCATCTTTAAATTCCTCGCCTTCCACTCAGTCATCTTCCTCCTAATAAAGGCAGAAATTAAACAACAACATCCATTTTTGAAGAAAAACATTTACATTATCTACTGCATTACCTCAGCAGTATCTTCCTGTTGAAGCTGAATGGTTTTGTACGTTGACAGAGTATAATAAATGAACTAATTGTAAAATACCTGGTAAATGAACCAATGGTAAAATAAATGAACCATTTCAGAAGAATAACACTATTGAATTTGAGACAAATATTACACATGAATTGTATGTGTATGATTGAGAGGGGTTGAAGAACGATGTGAGTATTTTAAGTTACATGTGTGTGTGTGTAATTGTTAGTGTGGAAGGTACAAATTACAAGGTCATAATATTGTTTGCTAGATTATTGTATTACATATGAACACAATTAAAGATATCTATAAATGACAAAACACATCTGTTGTCTTTATACTTAAATTGCAGATTATAATGGTGTCAGTATTGTACACTTTCATCAACATTCATCACAGGTCAAGGACATACAGTTATATACTTTCATCAACATTCATCACAAGTCAAGGACATACAGTTATACACTTTCATCAACATTCATCACAGGTCAAGGACATACAGTTATACACTTTCATTAAAATTCATCATAAGTCAAGGACATACAGTTATAAACTTTCATTAACATTCATCATAAGTCAAGGACATACAGTTATACACTTTCATCAACATTCATCACAGGTCAAGGACATACAGTTATACACTTTCATCAACATTCATCACAGGTCAAGGACATACAGTTATACACTTTCATCAACATCCACCATAACTCAATAATCTTACTACAATTTTACTGTAGTCTGCATATGTCCTTGAGGGAAATTGATTGAGAAAATATCCACAATTGTTCTTTCTAGTATCAAGAGGTCCTTATATATAAGTTCATTCAGTATAATTTCCGTACATGCTGTTTCAGACAGGACATACTTCATTTGAATGGAATAAGTTCTCATCAACATTTTTCACATCACTTTAGCATTAAGAACATAAATACAAACCTACAGAATCTCTATAAGTTTTGTCCCTAGCCTGTCTGATACGAGTAGAACTCCACATCTCATTAACCATATAATACACTAGGTATTCTATTGAGAACAGTTCCTCTACCAGGATGTGCGACACACGCTATCACAAAAGTGGAGTCGCCTGAACCAAGTGTGACACACTATCACAAAAGTGGTGTCACCTGAACCAGGCTTAGTCCTATAAATGCTGTAGATGTGTTTTGGTCATTCTTTGAATTTCCAATCCTGTCGACACATTGGACACAGCTGGTTCACTTGTTGGGAGTTGAGCCACTTAACAATACAGTGGATATGGAAACAATGAGAACACTCGCCCCAGACTGTAAATACAAAAAGACACATAATAATTACCTCAAAAAGGTCATGATCATTCACCATTGAAGAAAAAATATAGGTATAAGGTATAGTGGTCCCATTAATTGCGGACATCCCTTTTCATACATGAACTTGGCTGTTGTTCATTGTTCAATGTTTTATTCACTTTAAGCCTTACAACTCATAAGCATGCTAAAAGATTACATCATATAATTTACAATCCTTAATATATAACACAAATTAACGAAAGATGGACACCATTGATATAATTACTTTACATATACAATAGATCTATCAAAATATATCATATTGAAAATAAATATTAAAATAAGGTTACAGATGTAAGGACATAAAACACCATATGGACAAAAACAAAGGTGTACAGCAAGGAGTATATATACAACTTTTATGTTAATAATATAAGCTGAAATCTGTCTATTATGTAAAATATTGTAGAATTTGAAGTGTGTTATGCTGAAGACTGTCCAATATTTTGACATATATATTGTAATAGGTAGTTTGAAGATACTTAAACATTTACATTACACATACAAAATGTATCCCGGAACAAAACACAAAGGGTAAGTGACAATGGGGAAAAGAATCTCTACCAGTATTGGTATGATACGTTTTCTTCTCCTTATTTGATATCAAAGGTGAAACAAATCTATTTTAAAAGACTGAGGTCTTACCAAGTGGACAATCATCTCCAGGCAGCTTACAGTCGGGACAACAGCCATCGAATGCCATACGACAAATCCCACAGTTATCATCATTTGCAACCCATCGCCATGTTGCCACTGCAGTCCAACTGTAAAACCAACATGTAATGAAGAAAACTTTAATACACTACCATACTATCTTCAAATAACATAAGCCCCCTCACTTGTGTAAAAGTTTGATATTTAAGTTTGGAGAGGGCTTACTATAGTTCTGATGACGGCCTACAGCTAGCCACCTGAAACATGTCATCTCAATATAAAATAAACTCATTCTTAGGTAGGGTCTTTTATAGATACACATATGTGTACCTTATTTTGTATTCCAACCTGAGCTTATGGTGTTGCTCAAATTTGAAGAGCTATATACATGTATGTGCATGTCAGATTTTGGCAATAAATAAATAAATTCATCGATATGAATATTGCCATCCACATTATTTTTTTGATACTGATTAATCCTTTAACTTAATTGTAGTACACTGACAATACTTACCCTAGAATCCAAGGTAGATCATCAGTAGATGTAAATGCAGCACATGGAGAGAAAAAAAGGAAAATAACATTAGTGAAATCTTCTGATGAGGAACACTTTAAGGCTACAATTATGTAAATTTATTTGTGTGTAATTAAATATTGTTCACTTCTAGATCTGCTGTCAGACAATTTTCAAGCCAACCTGGTTCAAGCTGGTACAGTTGGGAGTCAACAAAATTGTAGCAGTATAGAGGTGAACTATTATCATTCTATCTTAAAGACACTCCCCCCTCCCCGCGGTGGCTGATCATGAGTGGTTAAGGTATACCTATAGCTACCATTACCAACAGGACATAACCTCATTAATGACAAATTTAAATTAAATCATTTTTTTTTTGTATGTTTTCATTGTATTGTACACAGCCAACATAGATTGCAGAGTCAGTTGAAATTCATAATTTGTTATTTAGATGTAGGTCAAAGGTCGGGCAAGGTCACTAAGGTCAGCAAATGTAGTACCAATTGTAAGTCATGTCACAGGGCCGGGAATACATGTCAGATAAAAAATCACTATCATATGGTTAATATAATGTTCATGTTTTCAAGCAAATACATATTAACAATTGTCTTCTCTAACTGATGAAACCAATGCATGCATCATTGAAATAAGGTAATTGATTGTGTCCCTTGCATAGGAAGATCTTATCAGTGATTTTTTCATCCCATTTTTACAGGGGCCTGTACCTTTTCAATTGGGAAAATACAGCAGTATTTTTCCCCGATTGGGAAAATTTGCTGTCGGTTTTAAATGCAAAAAATAAATCAATAATAAGTCAATAACACATCCAAATATTTATTCATCTGTTAAACTTTTAACATTCATCTGGCCTAAGGATTCTTAATAGCTATCTAAAGGGCCATTTTCCTTGTTTTTGTCCCTTGAACTTGTCCACCAAAGTCAGTCCAGGTCAGTGGTCATGTTTTTTCAATTTTCTTGAAGGATGTGTCCCAAGTTTTACACCCTTTAATTTGTAACAAATGGCTTACAACTCGAATGTGCACCAAAACAAACAATTCTCAAACAATTCTCAGTACTTGCACATGCAGCCACATGTCACTCTACTGTGATAAAGCCAAGAGAAGGCCGATTCATATTTTGCAGCATTAAATTTTCGTCTATCGACGCTGCTTCTCTTTTTTTCCCCGATAAAGTTAATATGAGACTTTCGTCGCGGGTTACATGTACATTGATTGTTGCTACGGGTAAACATTCCGTCTGGACGGTTGATAAAACAGATTCAATGTTGGATGATGATTCATTGGTTGACGGGTTGTTTTTGAAGAAGTCACTCACTTTCGTAAGGCCTTTCCTATCCTTTTTTGTCAGTCTTTTGACATAATACTTCGAGTTGTGCGGCTCTTGTTTACATGATCTTAAACTTTCAAGCGCTTGTCATAGCATATGTGAGACACGTGTGCAATTAAAACACTCGATCGACACAAACTTTCGCGGCGCGCTCAATTTGAAAAAAATGAGGAAAACGACATCAATTAATTCAGACACGGAAAAACAGAAACCACGGGAATTTGCGATATCGAACGCGACCAACATAGAACGAGAACATCGGCGTTGAAGATTTCTTGTGAAATACATTTTGATCAGCATTTCTTTATACCAATTGATGTGAAGGGATATTTTCTGAATAGGAAAATATGAGCAAGAAATTGGGAAAATACAACAAAATTTCTCTAGGGGAAGGGGCCGAAATTCGGCCCCAAATCGACCCTAAAAAAAACACTGCTTATCCATGGTTTAAATTTTCCAATCTCAATTAGCGTAAATTAAAATGATTAACCAAAGAAAATTTTTGCTTATTTGACACCTGAATTGGTGAATTTAGAGTTTTTGGATTGTGTATGTAAAACATGCCCAGGGGCTGACTAGCGCATGGGAGAAATTCACATGTTGTTCTGACATCTACCATTGTGCTTATTCAGACAGTGGGTAATATGTTTATTATCACACAAGGTCCCTAAAAGGGGATCTGCGGCAATAACTCCAATTACGATTTATACACTAATATATAGGATGCTTTGCATTGGGTAGATATATAATTAGCTATAAGTTATGTTACTTATCAAGATTACAGAGAACAGGGCCAAAAACTTGCAATCTATATACTCTAACAGAATGAATGTGAATGGAGTTGTGCTACCTTACACTAGGGAACTGTATTGGTTGTCAGTATAATGAGATAGGATGCAGTGTTCCGGGGTGTTGTTGGCAGTATATACAATCTACTTCAGATCGAGGTTAGCACAATAAAGTTGGCAACTAGCTATAGGCATGAACAGTTCTGCACTCTATTGTTTTATATATTATGAGGCAAACAGATCTAGATAGACCACAGGTAATTATAATCGCCTCGTACACCAATACATGTATAAGGTTTGTATTGACAGACCTGACAAGTTCATATACCTGTGCACGGACAACACCCCCAAAATTTAAAACACATATATATATACCTGCACCACAGGCACACACAGGAGAGTTTGAGGTAGTCATTTTTTCCATTATACTAGTAAGTCTAGCTGCTGAAATGGTGTTAAACATTATGTCTGCTAGAAATACAAGTTCAATACTTGACAGTTAATTTTGAGCAGTGATTACCCATTCATTAATGTGATAACTAAATACAGCAGCTTGTGCCCAAGTGGGTTAAAAAGAAATGTGTTGACATTGTTGGTAATCAAGCGATATAGACAGGTTGGGGAAATCACCATTTTCAGCTATATAGCCGATTTCATCTACTCTAGCTAAACATAAAGCTACTATATCGATAGCTGGATTCAGCTACTTCAAAACAATTTACAATGTACCTGTTGACGTGTCAAATACACGAAGTTGCACATGTACATGTGCCACAAAATGATCGGATACGCCACATGCACCCTACCAGTACGTATACGTACCCAATCATTTTGCGGCGCACGTGCGACTTTGTGTATTTGACATGTCAACAGGTAAATTGTTTTGAAGTAGCTGAATTCAGCTATTTAAGTTCATAGTGTTCGACATCCTTGTAAGCTTGTGGCTTCTGTTGACGCATCTTCATGGTTGTACACTCATTTGCAGGTTGCGAAAAGGACACGTATACAACTTTTATATATATACATTAGTAGCAAGAAGGTAAAAGTATTAAGGGACGGGGAATCTACTACTGGTGTGGGAAGTCGATTCCATGTATTTACAATCCTATTTTTAAAAGCTTGTCCCCTAATATTAGTGTTGTACCTAATCTTTTTAAGTTTTTTGGAATTCCCTCTAGTATTGAGGTTGTCAAGTGTAGGTATTACTTGTTGATTAGATATGTCCAAATTGTTAATCAACTTATAGGTTTGAACCATGTCTGCTCTTAATCTCCTATATTCAAGTGATGGAAGTCCCAGATGACGCAGGCGTTCTGGATATGATAGATCTTTTAGTGATGGAACTAATTTAGTGGCCCTTCTCTGGATGTTTTCTAGAGACATTTTGTCTTTCTTTAACATAGGAGACCATGTAGTGATATTTGTTTCTAAATAGGGGCGTACTAGTGACTTGTAAAGGTTTAGAAACATTTCTACATTTATACAACTAATTATAAAGGTCTTGAATATTAGGCCCACATTTCTGTTTGCATTTTTGACTACTGTGTTTACTTGCTCACTGAATTTTAAATTTTTGTCTACAAGTACACGAGATCTCTTTCACATGTTACTTGTTCTATTTCATGTCTAACACTTAGTTTAATCAGCTTTATATAGCTGAAAATGGCAGATTTCCCACTGATAGAGTGGGGGTACATAATTTCACACACTTTCGGTATATTTAAATACATTTTCGTCAGGCGTGCGAATTTATGTACAGTGTGAATTTACCCTTGCTCTAATGTTCATGTTCAATGTTGTAAACTGTTACTGTTTGTAACTGTTACCCTCCCAAAATAATTTTAAAAAATTCATGGGTTTGGCTGATCACGGATTCATCCACTCATCCTTATTGAATTACCAAATCGATAGATAGATCTACTCACTCTTTACTTTCACCTTCATCTGCGTGGTGTTTTACACATATAATATATTGGGGTTGTTGCTGGATCACCCACTAATTCCTTCCTTTCTCAATTTGTTTTCCCCACTTTGTGGATAAACTAATTTCTTCTAAAACCGGGAAAGTATTTCCGGATTGGTAAAAAATGTGTAGAACTAAATTGAATATTACAGTTATGAACTCATATAAAGTCAATATTCACACATATGTAGAATTGTTATATAGCAGATACAATTATTTAGTACTCGGTATACAGTACTGCAGTAGTTCTGACAAAAATATAATGATATTTTAATAAATATGGATCCGGATGTTTCCTCCTCGGTTACGTTTCATAATTTAATACGTTACTTGAATTTCCGGATTTGTTTTCTTAAAGATTAAAATTGTCTTGATGAATGGAATGCATCTCACAGGTAAATATAAACAGTTACATATTGTTGACATTTGGACGTATAGTACCTTTGTATATAAGGTAGTTTGATGTCACGTTATAAATGTGGTATAAGTGTATAACAAGTGAACTGGCTTTAGGAGGCCGAATTCAAGTGCTCGCACATGACAGCATGATACAAGTATAAGGGTGCACCTAATGGTGGGGTGCCTAATGAGTGACCAGGGAGTAATGAGTGACCAGGGAGATATTTTTCACGCCCAGGAATTCGTTAATGAAGATTTTTTGATATTTTTTTCTGTAACGTACATATTATCCCATTATCTACCACCATGCAAAATCTCACTTCGATGGGACCAGTGCATATTATGAAAATAATGGAATTTTGCATGGTGTTAGATAATGGTCTCATAAGTATGTTACAGAAAAAAATATCAAAAAATCGTCATTAACGAATTCCTAGGCATGCAAAATGTCCCTGGACACTCCCTGGTAGGACACCGATGTATAAGCCTTTTAAGAGCAAATTTTTATTTTTTCTTTAGTCGTAAACTCATTAAAATTAATCTATAATGTTCTGCAGACAAAATTCTCAAGTCACGGCAACCTGTATTCAGCAGTTCTCCTGAAATAGCAGATTGTCTCCCATGATGTGCTGGCACATCTAACCTTGACTGTGCCAAGAGTAACAAGGACTTCACCTACGTTGATGCCCTCGTTAACCTATCAGTTTTAAACATTATTTTTTTTCTAAATTGTTGCACTTGTGATATACATATGTACCTTTAATTAACTAATGATTTGAAACTTATAAACGAATTCAATGCAGTTTTATCAACTTTTAAATAATTATATAATAGATACCTGAAAATTTATTAAAAAAACAAGATTTTTTAAAAATGTAAGAGGCTGGATGCACTGGGAGTCTGTCTTGTACTGGTGAAGAGTATGCTTATATGATATAAATAAACATTGGTAACCAGATTTAATCTGGGAATCAAACATAGCCATTCTGCTCCCTCAGGTGGGGTGTCTGAGTGATCTGTCAGAATGAGAGGTGGGACAATTAAGCTGCTATAATGACGCTTGACTGGCCTGACAGACGTCATTATCCTTTAATCTCATTAGCAGAGATACTCTACCATATTTATATAACACCCACTGAAATTAATTATCATTGCATTCTGAGAAAATTCGCCGAAAGTACAGTAAACTTTCTAAATCTCTAAGATTTCCAATGGGGAATGTCCCACACAGCAATCACACATCACTGGTCAACACAACAATGATATCTACTTGTGTATTTGAATCCAGAATCATGTCTGAAAACAAAGATGTTCCCACTTGTTGTCATATCCAGAATTCCGACCAATATGAACATACTATGGCCAAAAGACAAACTGTAGGCAATACCTACAAATGAGCTCAAACACATAATACAAGAAATTCAGACAGCTAAATTAGTAAGTTGTACTGGTCTATACTAATATTAAGAGACTATGTAACGGACTAATTAGAAAACCTCACAAAAAAGTCTTACTTTGACAAGTTTTTGTCTGTAGTGCCCCCCCCCCCTCCCCCCGACCTCTCCATCAGATCCCCCCCCCCCCCCCCCCCCCCCCCCCCCCCCCCCCCCCCTCTCATCTATTAATCAAAATGGCTGTACAGGTACCGAAGGTCAGGGTCAGGTCAGGGTCACCTAACCATGTGGTCGTTACCATTAAAGGACTCGCACACAACTAAATAATTTACTATATGTTATTACTAGTGACCCCATCCCTTTATTCGCTCATTTGAAGTTCAAATGATGTGAAATTTATATCAAATTAAAGTTTGAAGTTTTTTTCTATCGGATAAATGTTGTTATTGTATAGGTTTAATGGCATATTAGAGCACACGGGTACTCGAAAGACAGTAACCCTGACATTAACAGTACACTGGGGAACCCCCCACCTGGGGAATTCCTGCCTTTTTACACCTCGAATCCTACGCCATTCTATTTTCAGTAGGAGTGTATATTTTTGATTTTCCAAACCTCAAGACCCTACACTTTATTCTCGTATATAGAAACACCCATTTCATATGTTATTTACTCAGGAAAACAGCTACAAACATAAGAAACACATTTTCCTCAGGGACTTGGTTCGGGTGAAACACCCGCTGATTGGATGATTTAGTTGTGTGAGTCCTTTAATATGAATCCGGATCGCACAAGAATATAATGAGATATTTGCGACCCATCACATACATGATACCATTTGTACCGATGAATATTTGTAATATATATATGTCTACATCGTATCCATGTATGTAAATACATTGGGATCTAGACGACTTCCACTAAGATCGGATCAGGATATCGGGCCGACTATCACTTCGCCATTGAAACGTTCTTTTTAAGAACTTCGATGTGGCGCAACGGTATACGCTGTGGATGTTTCTGGCTAGGTGATTGGGTGCCGTAGATCGCGAGTTTGAGGCCCGGTCAGGGCACGAGTCATATAGTTGTCTTCATCAATTGTGTTACTTACTATACTGTATATGTTATATATATATATATATTATCTTGTTTTTTGTTTTGGTTTTGTTATATATATATATTATATATATGCTATGTACTTGAGAATCTAAATAGTGATTGAAACTGGTTGTGAAAAATGTAAAGCCTTAGATTGCCAATTAATGTTTTTGATTTACATTGCTTGTATTATGTCACCTTTTTCCAATTACTAATTTTGATTTACATTACTTGCAGTCTGTCACGTGCACCTTCAACATTTTTTTTATATATATCAATGTATAATTTGAATGTTTCTGTGTTGTTTTTAGCCCACCATCATCAGATGGTGGGCTATTCAAATCGCCCTGCGTCCGTGGTCCGTCGTCCGTCCGTCCCTCCGTCCGTCCCTCCGTCCGTCCGTCCCTCCGTCCGTAAACAATTCTTGTTATCGCTATTTCTCAGAAAGTACTGAAGGGATCTTTCTCAAATTTCATATGTAGGTTCCCCTTGGTGCCTAGTTATGCATATTGCGTTTTGAGACCAATCTGAAAACAACATGGCCGACAGGCAGCCATCTTGGATTTTGACAATTGAAGTTTGTTATCGCTATTTCTGAGAAAGTACTGAAGGGATCTTTCTCAAATTTCATATGAAGGTTCCCCTTGGTGCCTAGTTATGCATATTGCGTTTTGAGACCAATCTGAAAACAACATGGCCGACAGGCAGCCATCTTGGATTTTGACAATTGAAGTTTGTTATCGCTATTTCTGAGAAAGTGCTGAAGGGATCTTTCTCAAATTTCATATGAAGGTTCCCCTTGGTGCCTAGTTATGCATATTGCGATTTGAGACCAATCGGAAAACAACATGGCCGACAGGCAGCCATCTTGGATTTTGACAATTGAAGATTTTTATCGCTATTTCTGAGAAAGTACTGAAGGGATCTTTCTCAAATTTCATATGA
Organism: Pecten maximus; assembly: GCF_902652985.1. Classification (NCBI taxonomy): domain Eukaryota; kingdom Metazoa; phylum Mollusca; class Bivalvia; order Pectinida; family Pectinidae; genus Pecten; species Pecten maximus. The sequence continues at coordinate 28,383,629 of NC_047023.1, read as the reverse complement.
AGGTTCCCCTTGGTGCATAGTTATGCATATTGCGTTTTGAGACCAATCAGAAAACAACATGGCCGACAGGCAGCCATCTTGGATTTTGACAATTGAAGTTTGTTATCGCTATTTCTGAGAAAGTGCTGAAGGGATCTTTCTCAAATTTCATATGAAGGTTCCCCTTAGTGCCTAGCTATGCATATTGCATTTTGAGACCAATCCGAAAACAACATGGCCGACAGGCAGCCATCTTGGATTTTGACAATTGAAGTTTGTTATCGCTATTTCTGAGAAAGTACTTAAGGGATCTTTCTCAAATTTCATATGTAGGTTCCCCTTGGTGCCTAGTTATGCATATTGCGATTTGAGACCAATTGGAAAACAACATGGCCGACAGGCAGCCATCTTGGATTTTGACAATTGAAGTTTGTTATCACAATTTCTGAGAATGTACTGAATGGATCTTTCTGAAATTTCATATGTAGTTTTTCCTTGGTGCCTAGTTATGCATATTGCGTTTTGAGACCAATCTGAAAACAACATGGCCGATAGGCAGCCATCTTGGATTTTGACAATTGAAGTTTGTTATCACTATTTCTGAGAAAGTATTTAAGGGATCTTTCTCAAATTTCATATGAAGGTTCCACTTGGTGCCTAGTTATGCATATTGCGTTTTGAGACCAATCCGAAAACAACATGGCCGACAGGCAGCCATCTTGGATTTTGACAATTGAAGTTTGTTATCACTATTTCTGAGAAAGTACTGAAGGGATCTTTCTCAAATTTCATATGTAAGTTTCCCTTGGTGCTTAGTTATGCATATTGCATTTTGAGACCAATCTGAAAATAACATGGCCGACAGGCAGCCATCTTCGATTTTGACAATTTTCTCAAAGTACTGAATGGATCTTTCTCAAATTTCATAAGTAGGTTCCCCTTGGTCCCTTGTATTGCATTTTTGGACCAGTCTGTCCTGAAAACAACCTGGCAAACAAACAGCCATTATCGTTAAATCTCGAATTTCTTATATAGCTAGGATTCCCTTGTTTGAAAAGTACTGGATGGATGTCTCAATTTGCACAGATTAGTAAAATGAAGGGAAAAGTAGAGAAAAGATCAATCTGACATGGAACCTATGAAGATCATTCAATGGTGGGCGCCAAGATCCCTCTGGGATCTCTTGTATGTCTTGTTTTATAATGTTTTGCATTATCTTTGCCTTTGCCATGAATTCTTCTCTCCTGATGGTGAATTCAATTTATGAAATTCGGTCTATCTGTCAAAACCAAGTAATAATAAATTTCCATTTCTAATTGATATTTCAGACAGTCCTGCACATGGCAATGCAGTGACATGGACTTCCCAGAGGCAAATTTCCCAAATCAGTCTTCTCAGACAACAAAAAGACACGAGGTTTTCTACGAGTATGGTTCTCATGGCAATGTAGATGTTGGTAGCCATTATGGACAAAAGAATGATGTATTTTTCCAGAAGGTCCCAGAGGGTTTCCAGAGAAAGGAGGATAATTTGTGTGCCAGACGACCAACACTACCTCTCTTGTCTAGACCAGAAAGTATGTATTACTTACTATAGTATGAGACATGCTCACATATCCACAGGGAATCGAAACAATTATCTGTAAAAATGAACAAAAATATTTGCAAATAGTTTTGAAGATTTTGCCAAATGTATATAACAAAAATAGATATTAAAGCTGCTAAATTGTACACAGAACAAGTGGGCTGTCATGGTAGGATGTATAACAAATTGACTTAACAATGTAGGTAATATGAGCTATATGACTTTCTCAAAGACCACTTCTCTATTTCAGGTGTGTGCACAAACAACACAAATGATCTTATGAAGGAAATATTAAAAAATCAGGAAGAAGCTCTAAATTTCAAAAAGCTTGTAAAGCTTTACAATTTTAAAGTAAGTACTGTACTGTTTCAAAGCTTAGATAAAAATAGTCCAAGTGATGTTGTATAAACTTTTAAGATTATAGATCAGTAATCAGATTAGTCCAAAGTTTGATAGTGATAAAATATATATGATAGATAGAATTCAAAATTTTACACCTCTATTAGAATTACAAGTTTGTAAAATGTCCTGGCTGAGATTGTTACATGCTGCATGCACGTGGTACTTACAACATCCCAAACAAACCTTGTTTACACTTGTAACTTCAGAATTTACTGAGAAAACCATTCATACCTTCATAATTTCCTGTAATGCAATTAAGGAAAACATTTCTAATTCTTGAAGTAAATATTAAAACTATTGCAGAAGGAGGTAAATGCTTAATATTTGAGTTTAATGTTTTCTGATTAGTAGTGGAAGCAAAAAACATTTCTTGCTATTGGATCATATATTAAAGGTTTGTTTTCTGACTTTAGAATCACACATTGTCAGACAGAGTAAAATGGCAGATAAGATCCTATTATTCATCGTCGACTCAGACTAGGGGAGGAGAAAAAGAACTACGGAACGGCCTGCTACAGAAACTGACTGAACAGTACCAAAAATACCGTGAACTGTCTGATATTTCTGTAAGTGGGTTTACACTTGTGAAAAAGTATTATAGCACTTTCGGATTAAAGATATCTGGAAAATATTGTCTGATATGGCTAGATTTTACAATTACAAAAATAATGTGTTCAGAAGTAATGTAATTTGTCATTTATCAAAGAACAAGTAACAAACAACTGTCTAGTATTTAACAGAAAATATGTTTCAAGTAAAGATTCATAACCTCAGTCTGTCTGATAAATAAAAAATTGAACATTTTTTTGTCATTATTTTTCTTGGACAGTGCCATAAATTATTACAAATAACCTGTGCTTTACCAGTAAGCAGTCTTTATTATACAATCTTTACTTACAATACACATTAACTTTGTAATAAAGAGATTTTATACTGCAATATCAATTGTCTTAGGCATGTATATATATTTTAGCTGAACTAAAATATCTTCTCTAATTGTATCTATATATAAGGTACACAATATCTTATTCTTAGGTAGATCGTCTTAAGGAAGATTGAATTAAACATTATCTGATTGGTTCTAATTCTATCATAATGTTTGATTGTGTCAAAATAATTGCTACATACCAGTTATTTCTGGCATATTTGCAAAAATAAATTAATATTGCATAACATACAGATCTAGAGCAACAACCATTTTATTCCTCTTCAGAAAACAAACTCTGAGTATGCAGGTGGCTGTGTGTCATATCTTCGGAGTTCAAGGTCGTCTGATAAAAAAAACACAGATGTACGTCTGGTGTCTGCAGCAGGAAACAATTTCTCACAGCTCAGTATCCTTTCATACCAATATGTAACACAAGGGAAAACTTGTTAACACAAGCACAGTAACAGAAGGGAAGACTTGTTAACATAAGCACAGTAACACAAGGGAAACCTTGTTAACATAAGCACAGTAACACAAGGGAAACCTTGTTAACACAACCACTAACACAAGGGAAAACTTAACACACACACAGTAACACAAGAACAACTTAACACAAACAGTAACACAAGGGAAAACTTTGTTAACACACACACAGTAACACAAGGTTGTTAACACAAGCACAGTAACACAAAGGAAAACTTGTTAACACAAGCACAGTAACACAACAACAACTTAACACAAACACAGTAACATAGCAACAACTTAACACAAACACAGTAACATAGCAACAACTTAACACAAACACAGTAACATAGCAACAACTTAACACAAACACAGTGAAACAACAACTTAACACAAACACAGTGAAACAACAACTTAACACAAACACAGTGACATAACAACAACTTAACACAAACACAGTGAAACAACAACTTAACACAAACACAGTGAAACAACAACTTAACACAAACACAGTGAAACAACAACTTAACACAAACACAGTGAAACAACAACTTAACACAAACACAGTGAAACAACAACTTAACACAAACACAGTGAAACAACAACTTAACACAAACACAGTGAAACAACAACTTAACACAAACACAGTAACACAAGGGAAAACTTGTTAACACAAACACAGTAACACAAGGGAAAACTTGTTAACACACACACAGTAACACAAGGGAAAACTTGTTAACACAAACACAGTAACACAAGGGAAAACTTGTTAACACACACACAGTAACACAAGGGAAAACTTAACACTCACACAGTAACACAAGAACAACTTAACACAAACACAGTAACACAAGGGAAAACTTGTTAACACAAACACAGTAACACAAGGGAAAACTTGTTAACACAAACACAGTAACACAAGGGAAAACTTGTTAACACAAACACAGTAACACAAGGGAAAACTTGTTAACACAAACACAGTAACACAAGGGAAAACTTAACACTCACACAGTAACACAAGAACAACTTAACACAAACACAGTAACATAACAACAACTTACTACACAAACACAGTAGCACTGGCTAATTTTACACTGGTCTCTATACAGTCACAACTGGTATAATTAAACTTAACTGTTTCAAGGAATCACGCATATCCAAATAGACCACAAAGAGTTGACTTTGAGTCCAACCCATCATGAGATTTTGGAAGACTCGCCTGTCAGAGAGGTTACTTCTAGGTGTGTCTCAGGTGTAGGTAAGTACCAGGTGTCTTAGGTGTAGGTAAGTACCAGGTGTCTCAGGTGTAGGTAAGTACCAGGTGTCTCAGGTGTAGGTAAGTACCAGGTGTCTCAGGTGTAGGTAAGTACCGGTGTCTCAGGTGTAGGTAAGTACATCTGTGATGTGACTTCCAGGTGTGTCTCAGGTATAGGTAAGTACATTTGTGATGTGACTTCCAGGTGTGTCTCAGGTGTAGGTAAGTACATCTGTGATGTGACTTCCAGGTGTGTCTCAGGTATAGGTAAGTACATTTGTGATGTGACTTCCAGGTGTGTCTTGGGTGTAGGTAAGTACATCTGTGATGTGACTTCCAGGTGTGTCTCAGGTATAGGTAAGTACATCTGTGATGTGACTTCCAGGTGTGTCTCAGGTGTAGGTAAGTACATTTGTGATGTGACTTCCAGGTGTGTCTCAGGTGTACAGTAGTTAAATTATTTTAATTCTGCATTTTACTTTGGATATATCAGCAGTTATAATTATTCATTTGATTTTATGAAATATTATATTTTCCAATATGAAGATACTCTTTGCTTACAATTTCTATTTTTCCTATATTATTGACAAATCAGAATATAGATGAACTGAAGTTGTAATACACCATATGCTTAGATTATTTAAAAAAAATTTAACCTGGGTTAATTAAAAAGTTTTTATTCCTTACATAGAAGAAGAGAAATAGTGGTAGTTAGCTGTAAGTTAGAAACAAAAACAAAGCAATTCACATCTGAAATCTTTTAAAATTTGTTCTGTATTATTGTCACTAAAAATTATAAAGGTTTTTTTTTGTTTTGTTCACAGAACACATAGCTGTTCGAGGTCTCAACACATGCAGGCTTTACAGTAATGGCCATGACGGTGGTTCATTTACATCAGTAGAAGTAGCTGATTTCTCTCCACAACAGGGATATCCAACCTCTGTTTGTTTAAGGTATGAGAGGAAAACAAGAAAAATGAAATTCTCCATTACTTTCATCATGAGAACTGAGGTTAATGTTGGTAAAGAAATATCCATTGTTAAGACTTTGTTATTTTTAGATCATCTGATCCAAAGGGTCCCAAAGAGCCATCAGGCACCATCCGTCATTGTCCGCTGTTGAACTTTTACATGTACTTCTAAAACAATGTTCCTCCTTAACCCCATGGCAGATTACTACCAAATTTGGTGTGAAACATCATTGGGGAAGCCTAATCATATTTTATATAAATGAGACTGGTCCCATCCCTGAGGACATAGGGATGGGGCCACAAAAAGAGGAACTTTGGTGAATATTTGCTTTAAAACCCTACTCTTTCTTAATCCTTGGTTTGATCACATCCAAATTTGGTAGGAAACATCTTTGGAGGAGGCCAATCGTATTTCATATAAGAGACTGGTGAAACCCCTGGGGCCAGTGGGCAGGGCTCCAAAAGGGGAACATTTCAAAACCTTACCCATCTTTAACCTTTGTTGGATTTCTACCAAATTTGGTGTGAAACATCATTGGGAGGGCAGTCATTTTCCATATAAATGAGGCAGGTCTGGAGATGATCTTCAAAATATCGGAAGTTGAAAAGTTGTGTGTGCCATATGTTACACATGCAGTAGCAAGAAATGGTCACCAACCAGTAGTGGTATTATTTTTGTATCTTGAATTTTTTTTCTTGTTTTTCTTGTTTTTGAATGTCGTTTAAAACTTTCAATAAAATTTATAATATGAGGTCATGTTTGTTTACAGTAATTACATACCTGGTGATTGTTTGGTCTCCATGACAACTGGAGCTGTGTATCTGTGGTCTCCAGATAATAGGTAAGGAATGAAATAATTTGATGAACAAAACCATATAACCTTCACTCATATGAGTGATGGAAAAATGCTTACAAACAAATAGACCAGACATCTGACGAAATGTCTGACCTCTGGTGTTTGGGTCTGGGAAAACTATTAACTAACATTAAATCAGATGATTTAAAAAAAATATCAACATGGTGGGACATGATGTATTTGATTATTAAGAGGTTTGTCAGTTTGTATTCTCCCCATATTTTTGCTGCAATATATAATACATAGATTAAATACAATTTCAATGTATGATACTTGAATCCTGTATTTATTTGACCGTTGTTTTGATAGACTTACAAAAGTAATAGAAGACAAGCCCACCAGGTTTTCATGTACATTACCATGGCGACGGGCTGAGTTTGGAGCACATCCCCGTGAAGTTGTTGCATCTGACCCAACTGTTGTTCAACTGTTTGATGTCAGGGTAAGTACCCCATACCAGCTTTCAATAATATGTATATTTATATGTTATGTGTCACATGTCTGTCATTCTTTTACTAGTTACTGTAGAAAGATTGAGGCAATACCCTAGGGTAAGCTAATGTAACCAGGAAACTTGTTCCCTCTGCCAAAAAATGAATTCAAACCCATTTAAAATTCACCTTGTCAGAGCAGTGTAGGGAGTACATCGTAATGTAGTGTAACTTGTTTACCACATTGTTAAAGTCTTCTCTTTTTTGAGCAAAAATGGTGAACGATTACCAGTATGCTATAAATTCCCTCTCCCTCTATCTACATACAGCATTCCACAAATGGTAAACGATTACCAGTATGCTATAAATTCCCTCTCCCTCTATCTACATACAGCATTCCACAAATGGTAAACGATTACCAGTATGCTATAAATTCCCTCTCCCTCTATCTACATACAGCATTCCACAAATGGTAAACGATTACCAGTATGCTATAAATTCCCTCTCCCTCTATCTACATACAGCATTCCACAAATGGTAAACGATTACCAGTATGCTATAAATTCCCTCTCCCTCTATCTACATACAGCATTCCACAAATGGCAAACGATTACCAGTATGCTATAAATTCCCTCTCCCTCTATCTACATACAGCATTCCACAAATGGTAAACGATTACCAGTATGTTATAAATTCCCTCTCCCTCTATCTACATACAGCATTCCACAAATGGTAAACGATTACCAGTATGTTATAAATTACCTCTCCCTCTATCTACATATAGCATTCCACAAATGGTAAACGATTACCAGTATGTTATAAATTCCCTCTCCCTCTATCTACATACAGCATTCCACAAATGGTAAACGATTACCAGTATGTTATAAATTCCCTCTCCCTCTATCTACATACAGCATTCCACAAATGGTAAACGATTACCAGTATGTTATAAATTCCCTCTCCCTCTATCTACATACAGCATTCCACAAATGGTAAACGATTACCAGTATGCTATAAATTCCCTCTCCCTCTATCTACATACAGCATTCCACAAATGGTAAACGATTACCAGTATGTTATAAATTCCCTCTCCCTCTATCTACATACAGCATTCCACAAATGGTAAACGATTACCAGTATGTTATAAATTCCCTCTCCCTCTATCTACATACAGCATTCCACAAATGGTAAACGATTACCAGTATGTTATAAATTCCCTCTCCCTCTATCTACATACAGCATTCCACAAATGGTAAACGATTACCAGTATGTTATAAATTCCCTCTCCCTCTATCTACATACAGCATTCCACAAATGGTAAACGATTACCAGTATGCTATAAATTCCCTCTCCCTCTATCTACATACAGCATTCCACAAATGGTAAACGATTACCAGTATGTTATAAATTCCCTCTCCCTCTATCTACATACAGCATTCCACAAATGGTAAACGATTACCAGTATGTTATAAATTCCCTCTCCCTCTATCTACATACAGCATTCCACAAATGGTAAACGATTACCAGTATGCTATAAATTCCCTCTCCCTCTATCTACATACAGCATTCCACAAATGGTAAACGATTACCAGTATGCTATAAATTCCCTCTCCCTCTATCTACATACAGCATTCCACAAATGGTAAACGATTACCAGTATGCTATAAATTCCCTCTCCCTCTATCTACATACAGCATTCCACAAATGGTAAACGATTACCAGTATGTTATAAATTCCCTCTTCCTCTATCTACATACAGCATTCCACAAATGGTAAACGATTACCAGTATGTTATAAATTCCCTCTCCCTCTATCTACATACAGCATTCCACAAATGGTAAACGATTACCAGTATGTTATAAATTCCCTCTCCCTCTATCTACATACAGCATTCCACAAATGGTAAACGATTACCAGTATGTTATAAATTCCCTCTCCCTCTATCTACATACAGCATTCCACAAATGGTAAACGATTACCAGTATGTTATAAATTCCCTCTTCCTCTATCTACATACAGCATTCCACAAATGGTAAACGATTACCAGTATGTTATAAATTCCCTCTCCCTCTATCTACATACAGCATTCCACAAATGGTAAACGATTACCAGTATGCTATAAATTCCCTCTCCCTCTATCTACATACAGCATTCCACAAATGGTAAACGATTACCAGTATGTTATAAATTCCCTCTTCCTCTATCTACATACAGCATTCCACAAATGGTAAACGATTACCAGTATGTTATAAATTCCCTCTCCCTCTATCTACATACAGCATTCCACAAATGGTAAACGATTACCAGTATGCTATAAATTCCCTCTCCCTCTATCTACATACAGCATTCCACAAATGGTAAACGATTACCAGTATGCTATAAATTCCCTCTCCCTCTATCTACATACAGCATTCGACAAATGATGTCCATTTCAGTCTCTAACCCCAATAACTTGGTCATCTTACTGGCCAGTCACTACTTTAGGGGTACAAACTATTTTAATTACAAACTAATCCTGGTGATCCAGCCATCCCCTTATCTAGACACATTAAGTAATGAATTTAACACAAGTTCTATAGTGTAGTGGCCAATGTAATAAACACAAGCTGAATGTCGATGTTGTAGCAGAGTTCCAGAAAGCCTGGTGTTGACCTATTTGCCCTGCCTAGTCCACTGTTGATGATGGGGGAGAGGATACACATATCGACGCAGTCTACAGCCTCTGAGTTTTACCACTTTGTGGCTTGTGATTACAGCCTCTTCCTGCTCGACCAGCGATTCCCTTCAACACCGGTAAGACACTTAGGGTCTACAAATGTATATAGGCTTGAGTTTTAAACAGTACATTGTATTTGATATTAAGATACATATACTGTAAAAGTTAAAATGTGTATTTAAACAATTCAAGCTATTCATGGTCTGGATTTTTAAAGTGATATTTACTTGGTAATCAGGTAAAAATCCCATTCATGTATACTGCAGTTCCGTTTAAATAACCATCCTGCAATAAGCCCACCACTTTTTGTTACCACAGGTTAAGTTAATGTGTTAGTCCCCTGGGCTTATTACATGATAAATACAGTTTCATTTAGTGGCTGTACTGTAAATGAGAAAAAACCAACAGATTGTGTGTAGGTTTAAGATTACGTTGTATAATCATTAAATTGACATATTAAGAAAATAATGATGTCTTATTTTGGCTTGCCAATAGGTGCTAAGTTGGAAACACATGTTGGCCAATCCACCCCAGTACTTGGAAGGAGTCAACTTTCCAACAAGAGATCACAGCCTCCTTTTGATATGCAGTCAGAGTCCTCCAGAAGTTTGCTGCTACAATTACAAGTGTAGTTCAGGGAAGGCAGCTCAAGCTTTGGGAGCACCCTGGCGTGTGTCTAGAATTGAGTGAGTTATATTGGTGTGTTGGGTTGACTAATACATTGTGATACATTTTACACTGCACTCTTCTCTTTAATCTTCTCTTTAAAGCCAGTTGCATGCTCTTCCTCAATTTTGAAGTGACTTTTTTTTCAGGATGTGTTTAGTTGCACAATAAACTCATTTAATACCTCCTTAAGTCAAACCAATGCTTTAAAATTGACTATTTGAAAGAGTCCTTTCTTCACTACCCTAGTACTAATCTTATTTTGGGAATTATATCATGAATAATATGATATAAACATATTTATATTTAATAAAAAAAAGTCTACAATTACGGTCCAAAATTAGTAGTGTACAAAATAAGAAGGGCTACCAAGTATGCATGCTGAACCATTATTGATTCAGAGGCATTCTACATCTTTTGTGTCATGTCCCTAAATGACCTTGGCTGTTAATAGGATGTTAAACAAAATAAACCAAACTAAATTCTTTTAGATTTTTAGCCGATCATCACCAAACAATATTCAATCACTATTCAGTGATCTGTCCTTACACAAGTTTTGTTTATTGACAGTGATGTTTTCCACCATGGGTCTGTATGTGGAGGTACAGCAGAGATCGTACTGACAGAGAGGTTCAACACGTCACTGACTGGAATAGCCACAGTGCCTCTGGACGATGGTTTCTTTGCTGTCCAGGTAAGTTTATACACTCATGATATTATGGTCATTATCATGGTTTAATTTTTTAGAATGCAGTGTGCAGTGAAGTCATCAGAAATCAACATTACCAAAATTAACAACAAATATAATCTTGATAATCCTGATAGAAGCCAATCCTTGAGTCAGAGTTCATGTGTGGCCCTCTGTGTTTTATTACAGGAGACATGTATGGTAAATACAGGTGTCGTTTACATCATGTTACAATGTACTTATATGTAAATATTCAAGAAACTCCTGGTAAAATCAGTCAGTCATCAAGGCAGCTAGAACTATTGATTAAGGTTTTTTAAAAAATATTAAAAGGAAAAAAAAGGATTTTATCAAATTTAGAAATAAAAAAAAAGTTATGTACATTAATAGGAAAAATATCTAACCATAAGAAATATACAAAGTACAAATAACAACTTACAAGCCTAATTCATGCATCCAGTTATGGACACAAAATATTCATCAATTTTATACACACACCATAATTATGTCTGGTAATTAAGTGGAATCCCGCAACTATATAATGATATGTATGTGGTGCGTGTTTTCCTACAGATGGACAGCTATGGAGAAATATTTTACCAGGGGTACCAATTCTCTGGTGAGGTACATGACAAAACCTGCTCCACGGAGAGAGAAATCCAATCTTGGGACGACATCACCATCAAGAAGGGTCTCAAATGGATCTCAAGATATGTTAAAAAAAGCAAAGAAATGGCGAAAGACAAAAATAACAAACAAATCCTGACACCGCAAACAAATTATGTTCGTACAAGTAAGTTTATATTTTTGTGAACAGTAGCTTTCATATGTGTGGTTGTCATAATATGTATTGGACATTCTGGATCAACTTTCTTGCACCCCTACATACATTGAATTATATAAAAGGTGTCAAAAATATACTAAATGACAAAATTTATCTACTTGGAAACTTGCCTTAAAGGTCATCTTACGTTATAAAAGCCCTCTATAAAGGTCACCTGTTACTGTTTCCAGTCTAAAATAATTAAATTGAATATGAACCTCTCTATAAAAATCACCTGTTCCTCTTTTCTGCGCAAAACAATTAAATTGAATAATAACCTCTCAATAAAGGTCACCTGTTCCTGTTTCCAGTGTAAAATAATTAAATTGAATATGGACCTCTATATAAAGGTCACCTGTTACTGTTTTCTGAGGCTAAAAGTGTGGAAATTGAGAATCGAAATAGAAAATATTAAAATAGACGACCAAAGACACTGGTCATTAGTCAACTAAAAGTTTGTCAGTTATGTTCAGTGTTGTTTAGATATGACATGTAAATTATAAGATTTAGATCTGATTTACTTCATACAGTGTTTTGTTATGTACATGTAATCCAACAGATCTATCTCTGGCAAAGCAGCCCCACATCAGTTGTCCACTTTGTCACCCAGAGGTGGAGAAAATTGATGCTGACACTGACCATTGTCCAGCCTGTCATCAGAGTTTGACCACTGGCCAACAGCTGGTACAAGCAGGCAAGGTGAGTTCATAACCCTTATCCTTTATTAGACTCCCTCTTAATAATATAGGGTGTACTGGTACAAACCGACTATAGCACCATATCTCATGAAACCCTCAACCAATTGGTTCATATTCACAATGTAGTATCAGCACATGGAAATCTACATTTGATACGATTTTGTTGGTCATTGGTCAAAGATAAACAGTTAAAGGTGACATCTGACTACTTTTGAAATATTGATAGCATACTGTAATTATCCACTAGAAAGCTCCCCTATTTAATTTTCACAAACGCAATTATCAATTTTAAAATAGTAAGCTAAAACTGATTCACAGATAAGCCCTCTTCAAATTTTAATGCTAAACTTTTACACTGGGGAGGGGGACATATTTGTGGATAAATAAAGTACTAAAGTTTTACACTGGGGAGAGGGACATATTTGTGGATAAATAAAGTACTAAAGTTTGACACTGGGGAGGGGGACATATTTGTGGATAAATAAATTACTAAAGTTTTACACTGGGGAGGGGGACATATTTTTGGATAAATAAAGTATTAAACTTTTACACTGGGGAGGGGGACATATTTGTGGATAAATAAAGTACTAAAGTTTTACACTGGGGAGAGGGACATATTTGTGGATAAATAAAGTATTAAAGTTTTACACTGGGGGAGGGGGCTTATATGAATATATATATAGTACTGAAATTTTACACTAAGAAAGGGGGCTTATTTGAAGATAAATATAGTACTAAAGTTTTAACAATAGAGAGGGGGCTTATTTGAAGATAAATATAGTACTAAAGTTTAAAGCTAGGGAGAGGGCTTATTTTTGGATAAATACAGAACTTAACATTTACTCTTGGGGACAGGAAAAGCCAATGAAACTTCTCTCCTGGGTTTAAGCATATGGTATTGTCCAAAATGGATAGAGTTGATGAGATTAAAGTCCTAACAACTAACGAGCCCTCTCCTTAACAGAGACATTTTAATGATGTACCTGTAATTGATTGTCTCCCTTTATCAGACACATGATGCAATTCTGTTGAAAAAATATCAAAGTGTTATTTCAATTTCAATTGAAGCTTTGTGTAACCAATGCTTATTACAGAGAGTGGTTAGATACCAGCCAGATGGTATCAGACACTGGGGAGATCGATACAAGTCAAAGGAATACCTGTGGGAGACTCCGCATAATACACAAAACTCTGGAAATCTCAAGGAAATGCCTGAATCCTCGACCAGAGGGACAAAGGAGAGCTTTCCAAAAACGAATGCCCTGAGTAAAATCTTGGTAGCCCTGTGGGAGGAAGAGAGTCCTGACCTTACTGCTCTGTTACTAGAGAAGGTGAGTGTTCACGCAGCAGTCATTTTATGTCAGCAGGTTACAAAGAGTTGATTCAGACTATATCATAAACCACTTCTGGGTCCCCTCAAGTATGACCACGATGTAGTAAGCACACATGACAACACATACTCGACATTGTGAAAAATAAGATACCTTGAAATTGAATGAATTTATAATAAAGAAAACTACGGAAATTGATTTTTCAGTCAATTGGTAAAGGATTGTGAAAAAGAATCACAAACATCACCTTTACCTAGATACAGTACTAAATAATGATACAGAACTACAGTATATACTGAATAATGATACAGAACTACAGTATATACTGAATAATGATACAGAACTACAGTATATACTGAATAATGATACAGAACTACAGTATATACTGAATAATGATACAGAACTACAGTATATACTAAATAATGATACAGAACTACAGTATATACTGAATAATGATACAGAACTACAGTATATACTAAATAATGATACAGAACTACAGTATATACTGAATAATGATACAGAACTACAGTATATACTGAATAATGATACAGAACTACAGTATATACTGTATAATGATACAGAACTACAGTATATACTGTATAATGAATACAGAACTACAGTATATACTGTATAATGAATACAGAACTACAGTATATACTGAATAATGATACAGAACTACAGTATATACTAAATAATGATACAGAACTACAGTATATACTGAATAATGATACAGAACTACAGTATATACTGAATAATGATACAGAACTACAGTATATACTGTATAATGAATACAGAACTACAGTATATACTGTATAATGATACAGAACTACAGTATATACTGCATAATGAATACAGAACTACACTATATACTGAATAATGATACAGAACTACAGTATATACTGTATAATGAATACAGAACTACAGTATATACTGATTAATGATACAGAACTACAGTATATACTGAATAATGAATACAGAACTACAGTATATACTGAATAATGAATACAGAACTACAGTATATACTGTATAATGATACATAACTGCAGTATATACTGAATAATGAATACAGAACTACAGTATGCAGTTGATGTACCTGTACATATTTTATATAATTCAGTTTCGTAAAAATTAATAAAACAACATTCTGTTTTGACTATTTCAGGATGAAGAAGTGAAAAAAAAGAAGGAGGAAAATAAAGAAAAGAGGCTGAATAAGTCCAACAGAGTTGAAAATGATGACCAGCAGTTGATCAGAAATCTTCAACAAGCTGTGGAAGGTGGAAATCTACCACCAGCCAGGGACTGCGGGAGTGGTAATATGGAATTGATAAACAATAGGGAATCAGATGGAGAAGACAGTGATGCTAGTTTCCATAGACTGTTTGGTATTGAGACATTGAGAGAAGATGAAGATCTCCCAGAAAATGTTTCTAACTCGTCCAGTGTAACAACCGGTGCTGTGCTGGAAAACTTAGAAAACACAGATTTCACAAAGGTACATTCTCGAAAAAAGAGAAAAAGACGTTCATCTTCAGAGAGTTTCTTTTCTAATAATTCAAATCAGGATGTTATAAGACAATCAACAAATGACTTGGAAAATTTCTCTTCGGACAAAAGTTATAGAGTGACTCAATCAACTGATGGTTATATTGAAAACATAGATGAAGGGGATAGTCAATTCTTTTCACAAGATATTGCTCAGTCTTTCACCATGTTTTCAGGGTCCTTGCCAAATAAGACCACTCCTATACATAACAACTCACAATTGACTTCTTTTACTCCAAGACTTCAGCAGGATGGCGCAATTGATTCTCCTAAAACAGACTGGAAATCTCACAAGAAAAAAAGGAGAATGAATCTAGGATTTTAACTTAACTTAATCAGAGGACTCATAACTGTTTTTTATCGAGTAATCTGGCATTTCTCACTTAGCCGAGTCACCTACATGTTATTTATTTATCCTATTCACATTTATCACTTGGACTGCGTATGACAACAAATATACGTGAACAGGGCGACTAGAACCACCTCTAATAGAATACACTAACAAAGGTATTCATCATACACCAACATATCACTCCTCCGTTCAACTCGGACACAATGCTCTCACGTCAACTCCGGACACGCGGATCACCACTCCATGACGTCACAGCATTATCTTGGTGAACTCATTATTACATCACCTACGTCACACTTCGTCTCACAAGAGACAAGATACACATTGACTGTACAGCTTGAACGCTATAGTCGCCAAGATAACACAGCAACACGCTGACTGGTAAATGGAACATTCAACACATGCAACAATCGCATCAAATTACGGAACATACCGAGACATACACATTTACCAACGGATGGAACCAAGCCAGCTTATGTCTCTTCATTAGCCATTCCATCTCCCCGTAACATGAACCATTCTTTTTCCTTTTTTATATGCAAACAACACACATAAACTTTAAAAACTTAAAACAATTTTCCTAGAGCAACATTGCGTCACCCTGCGTCACCCTACGCCACCCTACGCCACCATACGCCATCCTGCGTCACCATACGCCACCCTGCGTCACCCTGCGTCACCATACGCCACCCTACGCCACCCTGCGCCACCCTGCGCCACCCTGCGTCACCCTGCGCCACCCTGCGTCACCCTGCGCCACCCTATACAACTCTATATAAAGGACTGCAGACTCCGCTCACTTTACCTCTGATGAGTAACGTCTTAGTGACAAAGCAGGTGACAGGTATTATACGAAATGGACAATATGGTTCCCTTCACTACATGGACAGCACGTTAGTTTTTTTTTTCTCAGTCAGTTTTTTTTACCAACATGTTATAGATTATATACGATCCCCCAGACTTATGAGTTATTCATGGAAACTGTGACCTCCGTCAAAACGTCTTTTTCTAATTTTTATTTTTATATTTTTGTACATGTATTGCAATTATTGCGGATCACACAATTGTTAGAATTTTTAGGTCATCTTACTGGAAGGGTCAGTATGAAACTTATTTAGAACTGGTGATAATATTCCAACTTCTTTTGAAAGAGAGATTTAAACAACTATTGACCATAAACCTATTACTTGTTATGTTTTTGTGTAATCAGAATTTTAAGTAGTAAAAGTGAATTGTTAATATGTTTTATACACTTTTTTAAAATCTGCAATACTAGAGTGGAAGTTTTATTTATAAAATCTTTATTTGTCAACTGTTAATTAATGCCAGGACATGTTCTGGATTGTTCTCTGTCATTTCTGTTCATTGAATTTTCATTCTCATTACACCTTCTTTCTAATCTCTCTTTCTAGAACTCTTTACCAAAATTCCATATAAGTATACCTCACAGGTGTGTGCAATTTTTTTATGGAATTTCAAAAAACTTAATGCTCTTTTGTTATTTTTTGATATCAAGTTTGTCTGCAGACTTACTTCCTATTTCATGTTTATTGGACAAAATTGCCAAAATATCAAATAGAGTTATGTCCCCTAGGCCAATTACCTTCCATGCTCATGCTATCCTTGGGAAGGCACTGTAAGGCAGTGTCACCAAGTTTTGTATATTAAACTAGTGACATGACCACAATCTGTAGGTTAATCAATGAGGGTTCACGGTTCAAACGAAAAGCCGGTAATCTAACTGGACAAGCAGCCTCTTCAGGAGCAATAGGATAATTTAAAATTTGTCATAGGAAATATTAAAAAAAATATGGGTTATCCCCAAGCAAATGGGTAATTTTCAGAACCTCACTATAATAAATCTTGCTTTGAGTAAAAGTTATATTGAGGAAATCATGTTTTTAATTCCTAGTGATACTTATTTTCAGGCTTCTTCCTCATATACAGTTATGTTTCTTGAATCATTTTGTTACCAATGTTTTCCTACAGAATGCTTTCTCAACAGATACTGATTCACCTTGCTTGGAATGACTGACCAAATATTTCTATGTTTTGAATGAACAATTGACACTAATCGTTAATTACCTCATCAATATTATGATTTGATACATGACAGACACAGGCAAAAAACCTCTGTCCATCTCAAATAATTATATAATAACTTATGATAACTTAGAATGTTACATGGTCATCCTTTTGACTTATCTAATATTGTAAGGAATAAAGTGATAAACAAAGCACTCTAAATGTGTTACACATTCTCTGTTGTTTTATATCAGTACTTGAAGAAGGTACCTATTACTCTTAAATGTCAAATCTCAGCAAACATGACTTATAGATAGTACTAAAGTGTATCTCTCTTCAGTAAGCTGGTTACTTCAATGCTAATATAACATGTGGTACAGTTATAGTCCTTCACAGTTTAGATCTAGGATCATGATATTGGACCAGTAGTAGTCTTATCCTACAGTCATGATTACAAAGGTCAAGTTCGTCAAAGCTGAAGTCCGCTATTGGTATACATATCAGAACTCAGGTGACCGATAAGACCCATGGGCCTCTTGTTACTAGGTAACAATGGGAATAAAATAATGAGATATTTGATCACTGCAGGTCCACAAACATTTTCATATTTTCAACTTCTTACTAACTTCTAAACTAATTTAAAACAATGAAAGTTTGCAGAACCTTCCATTGCCGAAGGACAACCATATGTTCTCCAAACCCAGAGCCAGAGGGGTGGGGCCAGTAAGTGTCAAATTGGGTGATTTGCCTCTGGGGAGGGGATTAACTTCACTATAGTTTATATACAGAAATCACTTGAGCATTGTTTGTTTAATTTCTATTGGAAATGATTCAAACTTGGTTAGACATATTAGTATAGGATGGCAGTGTGATGGCATGCACATATGGACCTTGACTGACCGCATGGGGCTGGTAGGTATGGTAAAAAGAATCAAATTCACTTTAATTTCAAAACTCTTCTACTCAAGATCCAGATATGGAAGAATCAAATATTCTCATAGATGGAACGGTCTTAATGTGCTTTATCAAATTTTGAAATTCATGACCCTGGTGTATCAAATTTCCCCCTGGGTAAGGGAAAGTTATATTTTTGGCTATGATTTGTAAATTGACTGTAAATCTGACACTTTGGTGTGACGGTAAGTATGTCAGTTTGGTGTGATGGTAAATCTGTCAGTTTGGTGTGACTGTAAACCTGTCAGTTTGGTGTGACGGTAAATCTGTCAGTTACATGTAGGTGTGACGGTAAACCTGTCAGTTTGGTGTGACGGTAGATCTGTCAGTTTGGTGTGACGGTAGATCTGTCAGTTTGGTGTGACGGTAAATCTGTCAGTTTGGTGTGACGGTAAATCTGTCAGTTTGGTGTGACGGTAAATCTGTTCGTTTGGTGTGACTGTAAATCTGTCAGTTAGGTGTCACGGTAAGTATGTCAGTTTGGTGTGACGGTAAATCTGTCAGTTTGGTGTGACGGTAAATTTGTCAGTTTGGTGTGACTGTAAATCTGTCAGTTTGGTGTGACGGTAAATCTGTCAGTTTGGTGTGACGGTAAATTTGTCAGTTTGGTGTGACAGTAAACCTGTCAGTTTGGTGTGACTGTAAATCTGTCAGTTAGGTGTGACGGTAAATCTGTCAGTTTGGTGTGACGGTAATTCTGTCAGTTTGGTGTGACTGTAAACCTCTCAGTTTGGTGTGACGGTAAACCTCTCAGTTTGGTGTGACGGTAAATCTGTCAGTTTGGTGTGACGGTAAATCTGTCAGTTTGGTGTGACGGTAAATCTGTAAGTTTGGTGTGACTGTAAATCTGTCAGTTTGGTGTGACGGTAAATCTGTCAGTTTGATGTGACGGTAAATCTGTCAGTTTGATGTGACGGTAAATCTGTCAGTTAGGTGTGACGGTAAATCTGTCAGTTTGGTGTGACTGTAAATCTGTCAGTTTGGTGTGACTGTAAATCTGTCAGTTTGGTGTGACGGTAAATCTGTCAGTTTGGTGTGACGGTAAATCTGTCAGTTTGGTGTGACGGTAAATCTGTCAGTTTGGTGTGACGGTAAATCTGTCAGTTTGGTGTGACGGTAAATCTGTCAGTTTGGTGTGACTGTAAATCTGTCAGTTTGGTGTGACGGTAAATCTGTCAGTTTGGTGTGACGGTAAACCTGTCAGTTTGGTGTGACGGTAAATCTGTCAGTTTGGTGTGAAGGTAAATCTGTCAGTTTGGTGTGACTGTAAATCTGTCAGTTTGGTGTGACGGTAAATGTGTCAGTTTGATGTGACGGTAAATGTGTCAGTTTGATGTGACGGTAAATCTGTCAGTTAGGTGTGACTGTAAATCTGTCAGTTTGGTGTGACGGTAAGTATGTCAGTTTGGTGTGACGGTAAATCGGTCAGTTTGGTGTGACGGTAAACCTGTCAGTTTGGTGTGACGGTAAATCTGTCAGTTTGGTGTGACGGTAAAACTCAGTTTGGTGTGACGGTAAATCTGTCAGTTTGATGTGACGGTAAATCTGTCAGTTTGGTGTGACGGTAAATCTGTCAGTTTGGTGTGACGGTAAACCTGTCAGTTTGGTGTGACGGTAAAAATGTCAGTTTGGTGTGACGGTAAATCTGTCAGTTTGGTGTGACGGTAAATCTGTCAGTTTGGTGTGACGGTAAATCTGTCAGTTTGGTGTGACTGTAAAACTGTCAGTTTGGTGTGACGGTAAATCTGTCAGTTTGATGTGACTGTAAATCTGTCAGTTTGGTGTGACGGTAAATCTGTCAGTTTGGTGTGACGGTAAATCTGTCAGTTTGGTGTGACGGTAAATCTGTCAGTTTGGTGTGACGGTAAATCTGTAAGTTTGGTGTGACGGTAAATCTGTCAGTTTGGTGTGACGGTAAATCTGTCAGTTTGATGTGAGGGTAAGTATGTCAGTTTGATGTGACGGTAAATCTGTCAGTTTGGTGTGACGGTCAATCTGTCAGTTTGGTGTGACGGGAAGTATGTCAGTTTGGTGTGACGGTAAATCTGTCAGTTTGGTGTGACGGTAAATCTGTCAGTTTGATGTGACGGTAATTCTGTCAGTTTGGTGTGACGGTAAATCTGTCAGTTTGGTGTGACGGTATATCTGTCAGTTTGGTGTTACGGTAAATCTGTCAGTTTGGTGTGACGGTAAATCTGTCAGTTTGGTGTGACGGTAATTCTGTCAGTTTGGTGTGACAGTAAACCTCTCAGTTTGGTGTGACGGTAAACCTCTCAGTTTGGTGTGACGGTAAATCTGTCAGTTTGGTGTGACGGTAAATCTGTCAGTTTGGTGTGACGGTAAATCTGTCAGTTTGGTGTGACGGTAAATCTGTCAGTTTGGTGTAATGGTAAATCTGTCAGTTTGGTGTGACGGTAAATCTGTCAGTTTGGTGTGACGGTAAATCTGTCAGTTTGGTGTGACGGTAAATCTGTAAGTTTGGTGTGACTGTAAATCTGTCAGTTTGATGTGACGGTAAATCTGTCAGTTTGATGTGACGGTAAATCTGTCAGTTAGGTGTGACGGTAAATCTGTCAGTTTGGTGTGACTGTAAATCTGTCAGTTTGGTGTGACTGTAAATCTGTCAGTTTGGTGTGACGGTAAATCTGTCAGTTTGGTGTGACGGTAAATCTGTCAGTTTGGTGTGACGGTAAATCTGTCAGTTTGGTGTGACGGTAAATCTGTCAGTTTGGTGTGACTGTAAATCTGTCAGTTTGGTGTGACGGTAAATCTGTCAGTTTGGTGTGACGGTAAACCTGTCAGTTTGGTGTGACGGTAAATCTGTCAGTTTGGTGTGAAGGTAAATCTGTCAGTTTGGTGTGACTGTAAATGTGTCAGTTTGATGTGACGGTAAATGTGTCAGTTTGATGTGACGGTAAATCTGTCAGTTAGGTGTGACTGTAAATCTGTCAGTTTGGTGTGACGGTAAGTATGTCAGTTTGGTGTGACGGTAAATCGGTCAGTTTGGTGTGACGGTAAACCTGTCAGTTTGGTGTGACGGTAAATCTGTCAGTTTGGTGTGACGGTAAAACTCAGTTTGGTGTGACGGTAAATCTGTCAGTTTGATGTGACGGTAAATCTGTCAGTTTGGTGTGACGGTAAATCTGTCAGTTTGGTGTGACGGTAAGTATGTCAGTTTGGTGTGACGGTAAATCGGTCAGTTTGGTGTGACGGTAAACCTGTCAGTTTGGTGTGACGGTAAAAATGTCAGTTTGGTGTGACGGTAAATCTGTCAGTTTGGTGTGACGGTAAATCTGTCAGTTTGGTGTGACGGTAAATCTGTCAGTTTGGTGTGACGGTAAATCTGTCAGTTTGATGTGACTGTAAATCTGTCAGTTTGGTGTGACGGTAAATCTGTCAGTTTGGTGTGACGGTAAATCTGTCAGTTTGGTGTGACGGTAAATCTGTCAGTTTGGTGTGACGGTAAATCTGTCAGTTTGGTGTGACGGTAAATCTGTAAGTTTGGTGTGACGGTAAATCTGTCAGTTTGGTGTGACGGTAAATCTGTCAGTTTGATGTGACGGTAAATCTGTCAGTTTGGTGTGACGGTAAATCTGTCAGTTTGATGTGAGGGTAAGTATGTCAGTTTGATGTGACGGTAAATCTGTCAGTTTGGTGTGACGGTCAATCTGTCAGTTTGGTGTGACGGGAAGTATGTCAGTTTGGTGTGACGGTAAATCTGTCAGTTTGGTGTGACGGTAAATCTGTCAGTTTGATGTGACGGTAATTCTGTCAGTTTGGTGTGACGGTAAATCTGTCAGTATGGTGTGACGGTATATCTGTCAGTTTGGTGTGACGGTAAATCTGTCAGTTTGGTGTGACGGTAAATCTCTCAGTTTGATGTGACGGTAAACCTGTCAGTTTGGTGTGACGGTAAATCTGTCAGTTTGGTGTGACGGTAAATCTGTCAGTTTGGTGTGACGGTAAATCTGTCAGTTTGGTGTGACTGTAAATCTGTCCGTTTGGTGTGACGGTAAATCTGTCAGTTTGGTGTGACGGTAAATCTGTCAGTTTGGTGTGACGGTAAATCTGTCAGTTTGGTGTGACTGTAAATCTGTCCGTTTGGTGTGACTGTAAATCTGTCAGTTTGGTGTGACTGTAAATCTGTCAGTTTGGTGTGACGGTAAATCTGTCAGTTTGGTGTGACGGTAAATCTGTCAGTTTGGTGTAATGGTAAATCTGTCAGTTTGGTGTGACGGTAAATCTGTCAGTTTGGTGTGACGGTAAATCTGTCAGTTTGGTGTGACGGTAAATCTGTAAGTTTGGTGTGACTGTAAATCTGTCAGTTTGATGTGACGGTAAATCTGTCAGTTTGGTGTGACTGTAAATCTGTCAGTTTGGTGTGACTGTAAATCTGTCAGTTTGGTGTGACGGTAAATCTGTCAGTTTGGTGTGACGGTAAATCTGGCAGTTTGGTGTGACGGTAAATCTGTCAGTTTGGTGTGACGGTAAATCTGTCAGTTTGGTGTGACTGTAAATCTGTCAGTTTGGTGTGACGGTAAATCTGTCAGTTTGGTGTGACGGTAAACCTGTCAGTTTGGTGTGACGGTAAATCTGTCAGTTTGGTGTGAAGGTAAATCTGTCAGTTTGGTGTGACTGTAAATGTGTCAGTTTGATGTGACGGTAAATGTGTCAGTTTGATGTGACGGTAAATCTGTCAGTTAGGTGTGACTGTAAATCTGTCAGTTTGGTGTGACGGTAAGTATGTCAGTTTGGTGTGACGGTAAATCGGTCAGTTTGGTGTGACGGTAAACCTGTCAGTTTGGTGTGACGGTAAATCTGTCAGTTTGGTGTGACGGTAAAACTCAGTTTGGTGTGACGGTAAATCTGTCAGTTTGATGTGACGGTAAATCTGTCAGTTTGGTGTGACGGTAAATCTGTCAGTTTGGTGTGACGGTAAGTATGTCAGTTTGGTGTGACGGTAAATCGGTCAGTTTGGTGTGACGGTAAACCTGTCAGTTTGGTGTGACGGTAAAAATGTCAGTTTGGTGTGACGGTAAATCTGTCAGTTTGGTGTGACGGTAAATCTGTCAGTTTGGTGTGACGGTAAATCTGTCAGTTTGGTGTGACTGTAAAACTGTCAGTTTGGTGTGACGGTAAATCTGTCAGTTTGATGTGACTGTAAATCTGTCAGTTTGGTGTGACGGTAAATCTGTCAGTTTGGTGTGACGGTAAATCTGTCAGTTTGGTGTGACGGTAAATCTGTCAGTTTGGTGTGACGGTAAATCTGTCAGTTTGGTGTGACGGTAAATCTGTCAGTTTGGTGTGACGGTAAATCTGTCAGTTTGGTGTGACGGTAAATCTGTCAGTTTGATGTGACGGTAAATCTGTCAGTTTGGTGTGACGGTAAATCTGTCAGTTTGATGTGAGGGTAAGTATGTCAGTTTGATGTGACGGTAAATCTGTCAGTTTGGTGTGACGGTCAATCTGTCAGTTTGGTGTGACGGGAAGTATGTCAGTTTGGTGTGACGGTAAATCTGTCAGTTTGGTGTGACGGTAAATCTGTCAGTTTGATGTGACGGTAATTCTGTCAGTTTGGTGTGACGGTAAATCTGTCAGTATGGTGTGACGGTATATCTGTCAGTTTGGTGTGACGGTAAATCTGTCAGTTTGGTGTGACGGTAAATCTCTCAGTTTGATGTGACGGTAAACCTGTCAGTTTGGTGTGACGGTAAATCTGTCAGTTTGGTGTGACGGTAAATCTGTCAGTTTGGTGTGACGGTAAATCTGTCAGTTTGGTGTGACTGTAAATCTGTCCGTTTGGTGTGACGGTAAATCTGTCAGTTTGGTGTGACGGTAAATCTGTCAGTTTGGTGTGACGGTAAATCTGTCAGTTTGGTGTGACGGTAAATCTGTCAGTTTGGTGTGACTGTAAATCTGTCCGTTTGGTGTGACTGTAAATCTGTCAGTTTGGTGTGACTGTAAATCTGTCAGTTTGGTGTGACGGTAAACCTGTCAGTTTGGTGTGACGGTAAATCTGTCAGTTTGGTGTGACGGTAAATCTGTCAGTTTGGTGTGACGGTAAACCTGTCAGTTTGGTGTGACGGTAAATCTGTCAGTTTGGTGTGACGGTAAGTATGTCAGTTTGGTGTGACGGTAAATCTGTCAGTTTTGTGTGACGGTAAATCTGTCAGTTTGGTGTGACGGTAAATCTGTCAGTTAGGTGTGACGGTAAATCTGTCAGTTTGGTGTGACGGTAAAACTGTCAGTTAGGTGTGACTGCAATGTGTAAGTTTGGTACAACGGTATGTTTTGACGCTAAACCTGTGAATATACATGTACTGTGGCGGTATATATATATATGTACTGTGATCAATTGAATGTGTTCGGTACTTTGTCAATTTGGTGTTATTCAAATTAATTGCTTAACACGGTCTCCCTTAGACCTTGTTGTTAGCAGAGAAATCTTTTTACGCATCGCCATATGTCTAGAAGTACAGGCCCCTTGGGACTGTTATGTACGTAATATGGGTCGGACTTACGAGATCTCCTTGGGATAACTATCATGTCTGACATATGTTTGACACATCCCGTTGGTATATTTCACAGGGACACAACGCCCGATTAGTTTCTATTCCTGTACGAAACCTTGAGAATACTTCGATATAAATAGTGATATACCAAACTGTCATGAGTCATAAAAGTTATGCATATTTCCATCAGCAATGTGAATATCAAATTTTGCAAAATTTTTATTTTTGAACATTCCTGTTATAGACACTCTGGCAGGTCCCGGCTGCCCGGAATGAAGACGATTCCTTAGCCACAGGTATTCGTGATAACATGTGATTAATGAATGAAGTTGAGAACTTGTTTCAGACAGAGTTAAAGAAGTTTTGAATTTTTATCTTGCAAGGGAAAAATAAATCCTCTGCATTTGTTGCGATTCCTTTTATTCCATTTCAAAGTTTTATGTTCATTAAAGGGGCCGCGATGGCCGAGTGGTTAAGGTGTCCCGACACTTTAACACTAGTCCTCCACCTCTGGGTTGCGAGTTCGAAACCTACGTGGGGCAGTTGCCAGGTACTGACCGTAGGCCGGTGGTTTTTCTCCGGGTACTCCGGCTTTCCTCCACCTCCAAAACCTGGCACGTCCTTAAATGACCCTGGCTGTTAATAGGACGTTAAACAAAACAAACAAAAACAAAAAACAAAAAAATTATGTTCATTAAACGATACGGTAGAGTTTGGATTCTTTCTTGTCCTTCTGAATTACCTTTGTCACACCTATACATTGACGTCGAGATTAGACCCGAGTTTACTATAGTTTTTTTCTTTCCGGGGTTCCGCGTCAAATTTACAAATCTGGTACGTCAATCAAGAACATTTGTGAGTAATACGTGTAGTTTTTGGTGTGTAATTGCATTAATAATTTTTTTTTCAATAATTTGTTCATATAGAAGTATTTCTCATACGTCACATGATACAGACATATACGGACATGACTGCCCAAGTCAGAACAAATGAAAGAAAATGTACCCAAAATAGGATGAATACGATAATGAGAATATCTAAGTGTCTTCAGTAATACTAAATATATTTCACTCGTGTGGCTAATATTTTGAAATTTTTCACTCGTGCCTATTAACCATACGAGATTCAATCAAGTAATGCAGTTCTTCTTGTTATTCTCTTCGTAACCACTTTCTTGCGTTTCCTGATGCACCCCTTCTGCCCTCCCCTCCCTGATTTCTTCTTCTTCCTTTTTTGTCTATTATACTATCAAAATACATGTAACAGTGCCGTCCTACTGCCAGATTTATTAATTAGGAGACGAATTGATATAAGTACTTATGTACTTGTTTTCGAATCCTTTTTGTTGATTTTTGTATTATTTTGTCACTGCCATATTTTGAATAAAATACTGTTTAAACTAACCATACGAGAGAAATGTATTTAGTATTGCTGAAGATACTGTTATATATTCTATTTATTACATTTTATAGCAAAACATACCGGGTCAGTTTTTATTTTGCCAATTGCCATTTATAAGCAGTGTTTTGATTGGTCAAATCAGAAAAAGTGACATTTTTCACTAATGAAAAATATCACTTTTATAGAATGAATATATAAAAGATGGTATTTTCCACTGTCACCTCTTTGATATAGGAACACAGGGGTACAATGATAACTATAATACCGGAGGTTATATTGTAGGGACACAGGGGTACAATGATAACTATAATACCGGAGGTTATATTGTAGGGACACAGGGGTACAATGATAACTATAATACCGGAGGTTATATTGTAGGGACACAGGGGTACAATGATAACTATAATACCGGAGGTTATATTGTAGGGACACAGGGGTACAATGATAACTATAATACCGGAGGTTATACTGTAGGGACACAGGGATACAATGATAACTATAATACCGGAGGTTATACTGTAGGGACACAGGGGTACAATGATAACTATAATACCGGAGGTTATATTGTAGGGACACAGGGATACAATGATAACTATAATACCGGAGGTTATATTGTAGGGACACAGGGATACAATGATAACTATAATACCGGAGGTTATATTGTAGGGACACAGGGATACAATGATAACTATAATACCGGAGGTTATATTGTAGGGACACAGGGATACAATGATAACTATAATGCCGGAGGTTATATTGTAGGGACACAGGCGTACAATGATAACTATAATACCGGAGGTTATATTGTAGGGACACATGGGTACAATGATAACTATAATACCGGAGGTTATATTGTAGGGACACAGGGATACAATGATAACTATAATACCGGAGGTTATATTGTAGGGACACAGGGGTACAATGATAACTATAATACCGGAAGTTATATTGTAGGGACACAGGGGTACAATGATAACTATAATACCGGAGGTTATATTGTAGGGACACAGGGATACAATGATAACTATAATACCGGAGGTTATATTGTAGGGACACAGGGATACAATGATAACTATAATACCGGAGGTTATATTGTAGGGACACAGGGATAACATGATAACTATAATATCGGAGGTTATATGGTAGGGACACAGGGGTACAATGATAACTATAATACCGGAGGTTATATTGTAGGGACACAGGGATAACATGATAACTATAATATCGGAGGTTATATTGTAGGGACACAGGGATAACATGATAATTATAATATCGGAGGTCGTCACACACTGCCACTCCGTACCATTATAAGGCGATAAATAATTTGATTTGACTCTCCCTCGATAATGAAGATGAATGGAACTTATCAAGTACATACTGCTATATTGTCTCGTTCGATTACACTACACCCCCCCCCTCCCCCCCCCCCCCCCCCCCCCCCCCCCCCCTCGCACAATGATTTCATAATTATGGTTATTTTTTGTTTTTGAATATCTCTAACTCTATACATTGAGATCTACATGTTTACATTGATAACTATAAGTTTACCTTAATACTTATACGTTTGCACAAATAATTCTATGTTTATATTAATAACTATAAATTTTCATTAAAAACTATAAGTTTACATTAATAATTATTAGTTTACATTAATAATAATAAGTTTACTTTATAACTATTAGTTTACATTAATAATAATAAGTTTACTTTATAACTATTAGTTTACATTAATAATTATTAGTTTACATTAATAACTATAAGTTTACATTAATAATCATAAGTTTACATTAATAATAATATGTTTACTTTTATAACTATTAGTTTACATTAATAATTATTAGTTAACATTAATAACTATAAGTTTACATCAATAATCATAAGTTTACATTAATAATAATAAGTTTACTTTTATAACTATTAGTTTACATTAATAATTAATAGTTTACATTAAAAACTATAAGTTTACATTAATAATCATAAGTTTACATTAATAATAATATGTTTACTTTTATAACTATTAGTTTTCATTAATAATTATTAGTTTACATTAATAACTATACGTTTACATTAATAACTATAAGTTTACATTAATAATTTTAAGTGTACTTTGATATATTTGTAGGAAACAGAGAGACCCAGGATAATGAAACTTTGTACAATTTAGTACAAGCAGAAAGATTCGAATAGCGATCAGAATTACGTGTGCCGTCTGTGTCGGGAAAAATCGGAACCACGTCCCTGCAGTCATTTAACTTTATACATGTACCCCCCCCCCCCCCCCCCCCCCCCCCCCCTCCTGTCTCCTCTCTCTCTCTCCTATACAAATACTACTTCTGATATGTCAATTATTATATTTTCGTTTCTTTATCACATTTTTGAATATTTGTATAAGCCATCATGTGACTATGTTATTGTTTATCATTGTGTTGTTATTATTATGGGAGAAGTAGTTTATAAGTTGGTAAAACTTGCCGTCACTAAAATAAGTGTACTTTAATCAATATAAGTTTACAATAATTACTATACGTTTACATTAATTACTATATGTTTACATTAATCAATATAACCTAACATTAATTACTATGAATTTATATTACTAACTATACATTTACATTAATAATTATAAGTTTACATTAATTACTATAAATTTACATTAATGATTATAAGTTTATATTAATTACCATAAGATTACATCAATAACTATAAGTTTACATTATAACTATACGTTTACATTAAGTATTATAAGTTTACATTAAAAACTATGAGTTTACATTAATAACTGTAAGTTTACTTTAATAAATACAAGTTTACATTACTAACTATAAGTTTACATTAATAATCATAAGTTTACATTAATGATTATAAGTTTACATTACTAACTATAAGTTTACATTAATAACTATAAGTTTACATTATTTACTATAAGTTTACATTAATATTTATAAGTTTATATTAATTACCATAAGTTTACATCAATAACTATAAGTTTACATTATAACTATAAGTTTACATTAAGTATTATAAGTTTACATTAAAAACTATAAGTTTACATTAATAACTATAAGTTTACATTAAAAAATATAAATACATCGTTACTAGTAAAATGCTTAACACGTGTTCCCGTCCAATGCATTCCTCGCCCGTTAACAGATTGCCAATTTGGTTTATCTCCGAGTGCCAACCAAAACCAGTGTAACCTTACATGTTTGCACTTTACCATGTCGTTGGCGAAATTTCATTGAGAAAAATCCACTTTTATGGTGTGAACTTAACAGCAAGCAATGTGTTGGAAGTTATTACATTACATGTACATAAGTACGGAATTGAATGTTTTTAAAATCCATTTTATTCATGCTCAGACAGATGGATTGCTGTTGGATAAAACTGAAAATTTCGCCTGCTGTTATAAGATTGTAGGCTCTTCAAATCGCTTTTCGTCCTTGTTCGCTCGCCCCTTCTTAGAACATTGCACGTACTTAAATACTTCTTATCATTATTTCGCAAAGAAATACTTCCCGGATTTTCAACTGATTTTTGTTTTACTTTTGGTGGTATATATGTATAAATACATAACTAGCATTGCATAATTTAAGCTCAGATATCTAACCAGAAACCGAAATAATATATACACATTTTCTCTACACATATATAATGGGTTCACCATAATGAGTCACCAAACGCATTAAGATTGATCTGTCATTTATCATTATTACAAAAGTACTATGAATCAATATCCAAATAAATTATAAAATATATTTGCATAAAAATTGTGTTGAGGCTAGCAACACACTTTAACTTATGCGGCGCGGGTTCGATTCCCAAATCGGATGGGGTCATCTGCCCGACCACGTGGGTTTTCCTCAGAGTACTCCAGTTTCCTTTTTGGTTAAGTTTAAACTTATTTTATTGTCATTTGAACAAAAGGATAGTTTCCTTCCATATACTTAGACCCGTCGCGCGATGCCATCCAACAAGACAGTGGGATTAATATAATTTGTTGCAAACTAAACGAAGTTTACAAATTGTATTGGAATGTGTGTGCGAATTGCTTGACTGACTCCCTTTTAAATGTTACCGATTTCAATTTCTTATGTTGGTTCGTCTGTCAATATATCTGCTATCACTTCGTTAAAACTCCCCTGTCCCAGTTCACTGTCGTAATACTTCATCAGGATCCGGGGATTGGCTCCCTCCAGGGGTTTGACCTTTACGGACCCGACAAGATGTTCTCGTTGTAGTGACTTCATTCTCAGTCTTGTAACATCCGTAAAACTGGGTGGTCCTTTCACCGATATTGCAGCAATCGTGAGAACCCTGGTACCATATTGATATCGTACTCACCCGGATGTTAATACACTCACATTTTACGTCTTCAAACACTTGTCCACTCGACTCTGTTACCCTAATTATCTGGGGTTTGTTAGCAAAACTTCAATGTAAATGACTTCCTCTAAAGACCTACCCATTCAATTACAACAAGTGTTGCCCACCTGGCCCTAAAGACAAAATAAGCTTATGCAATAACGGGGAGTCCGTTTGTTTCCTCAATTACGTCTTCAAAAAAACTTTGGTTTATATGGTTCGGTTTGTTTTGTTTAGCGTTGTAATTAACAGCCATGGTCATTTATGGACGTGCCAGGTTTTGGAAGTGGATGAAAGCCGGAGTATCCGGAGAAAAAACACCGACCTTCGGTCAGCACCAGGTAACTGCCTCACATGGGTTTCGATCTCGTAACCCAGAGTTGGAGGGCTAGTGATAAAGAGTCGGGACACCTTAACCACTCGGCCTCCGCGGCCCCTCAAAAGAACTATTGCTATTAGTTTAGTAGGTTCCCAATCGTGTTCAGTTTGGTGACATCAAATGTCGACTTGACTTTGTAAGGAGTTCAAATGGCTGGACCCCTTCCCAGCAAGCAATGCGAAAAGAACTGGTCAGGACACATTACATGCTATAGGGATTAAATTGCCTTGGGAAAACACTCAATTAGCTTTGTTTTCTGATAAACCGAAACCTTAAGAAACATTTTACTAAGCCATAAATATGATGTATTCGAACCCCAATAAATCGAGATGTGGGGGTGTTGACAGTAGAAGTAATTCGTTTTACAAACTTATTGAAAATTTGATGGTATTCCTTGCTTCATAGTTCAAAGCTTGATGAAGAGGCGTTTTCCTATCGAGAATGTGTTTACACATTGTCCACTATTAAGATTAATTGCTGCATTACTATTTTTTCCATTGACGGAACACTGCCTGTTTTTGGTCAGTGTTCAATCTTCACCTGTCACATTCAATTTAAGTCAAGGTCATTTATTTGAGCAAGCATAGTAGACCTTCATTCCCGTATGCTACTAGCCCATGTTGAGAAGTCATATTAAATATTTTAGCGTATTTGACCCGTAACCTAGTATGTAACTAATGTCATTCACAGTAGCATGCTACTGGCCAAATGTCAGGTCTCTGTGCTTCTTGGTTATTGAGAGGAATTTGTGGTAAGCTTTTGGCATATTTGACCTCTTTGACCTTGAATGAAAACCAAGGTCATTTATTTGAACAAATTTGGTAGCTCTTCACCCCAGTATGCTACATGCCAAATATCAGATCGCTGAGCTTCTTGTTTCTTGAGAAAAGGTCTTTTAAATGAAAAGTTGACGACGGACGGACGACGGACGCCGCACAACGGCATAAGCTCATTTGGCCCTCTGGTCAGGTAAGCTAAAATTGAAAATTGAAGGTCGTCCTACGTACTTACCCCTCCCTGTCGTCCTACGTACTTACCCATCCCTGTCGTCCTACATTCTTACCCCTCCCTGTCGTCCTACATACTTACCCCTCCCTGTCGTCCTACAGTCTTACCCCTCCCTGTCGTCCTACATACTTACCCCTCCCTGTCGTCCTACATACTTACCCCTCCCTGTCGTCCTACAGTCTTACCCCTCCCTGTCGTCCTACATACTTACCCCTCCCTGTCGTCCTACATACTTACCCATCCCTGTCGTCCTACATACTTACCCCTCCCTGTCGTCCTACATACTTACCCATCCCTGTCGTCCTACATACTTACCCATCCCTGTCGTCCTACATACTTACCCCTCCCTGTCGTCCTACATACTTACCCCTCCCTGTCGTCCTACAGTCTTACCCCTCCCTGTCGTCCTACATTCTTACCCCTCCCTGTCGTCCTACATACTTACCCCTCCCTGTCGTCCTACATTCTTACCCCTCCCTGTCGTCCTACATACTTACCCTTCCCTGTCGTCCTACATTCTTACCCATCCCTGTCGTCCTACATACTTACCCATCCCTGTCGTCCTACATTCTTACTCCTCCCTGTCGTCCTACATTCTTACTCCTCCCTGTCGTCCTACATACTTACCCTTCCCTGTCGTCCTACATTCTTACCCATCCCTGTCGTCCTACATACTTACCCATCCCTGTCGTCCTACATACTTACTCCTCCCTGTCGTCCTACATACTTACTCCTCCCTGTCGTCCTACATTCTTACCCCTCCCTGTCGTCCTACATACTTACCCCTCCCTGTCGTCCTACATACTTACCCCTCCCTGTCGTCCTACATACTTACTCCTCCCTGTCGTCCTACATTCTTACTCCTCCCTGTCGTCCTACATTCTTACTCCTCCCTGTCGTCCTACAGTCTTACCCCTCCCTGTCGTCCTACATTCTTACCCCTCCCTGTCGTCCTACATACTTACCCCTCCCTGTCGTCCTACATACTTACCCATCCCTGTCGTCCTACATTCTTACTCCTCCCTGTCGTCCTACAGTCTTACCCCTCCCTGTCGTCCTACATTCTTACCCCTCCCTGTCGTCCTACATACTTACCCCTCCCTGTCGTCCTACATACTTACCCCTCCCTGTCGTCCTACATTCTTACCCCTCCCTGTCGTCCTACATACTTACCCCTCCCTGTCGTCCTACATACTTACTCCTCCCTGTCGTCCTACATACTTACTCCTCCCTGTCGTCCTACATTCTTACCCCTCCCTGTCGTCCTACATACTTACCCCTCCCTGTCGTCCTACATACTTACCCCTCCCTGTCGTCCTACATACTTACTCCTCCCTGTCGTCCTACATTCTTACTCCTCCCTGTCGTCCTACATTCTTACTCCTCCCTGTCGTCCTACAGTCTTACCCCTCCCTGTCGTCCTACATTCTTACCCCTCCCTGTCGTCCTACATACTTACCCCTCCCTGTCGTCCTACATACTTACCCCTCCCTGTCGTCCTACAGTCTTACCCCTCCCTGTCGTCCTACATACTTACCCCTCCCTGTCGTCCTACATTCTTACCCCTCCCTGTCGTCCTACATACTTACCCCTCCCTGTCGTCCTACATTCTTACTCCTCCCTGTCGTCCTACATTCTTACCCCTCCCTGTCGTCCTACATACTTACCCCTCCCTGTCGTCCTACGTACTTACCCCTCCCTGTCGTCCTACATACTTACCCATCCCTGTCGTCCTACATACTTACCCATCCCTGTCGTCCTACATTCTTACCCCTCCCTGTCGTCCTACATACTTACCCCTCCCTGTCGTCCTACGTACTTACCCCTCCCTGTCGTCCTACATACTTACCCCTCCCTGTCGTCCTGTATACCTACCCCTCCCTGTCGTCCTACATACTTACCCCTCCCTGTCGTCCTACGTACTTACCCCTCCCTGTCGTCCTACATACTTACCCCTCCCTGTCGTCCTGTATACTTACCCCTCCCTGTCGTCCTACATACTTACCCCTCCCTGTCGTCCTACGTACTTATCCCTCCCTGTCGTCCTACATACTTACCCCTCCCTGTCGTCCTACATTCTTACCCCTCCCTGTCGTCCTACATACTTACCCCTCCCTGTCGTCCTACATTCTTACTCCTCCCTGTCGTCCTACATTCTTACTCCTCCCTGTCGTCCTACATACTTACCCCTCCCTGTCGTCCTACATACTTACCCCTCCCTGTCGTCCTACATTCTTACCCCTCCCTGTCGTCCTACATACTTACCCCTCCCTGTCGTCCTACATACTTACCCCTCCCTGTCGTCCTACATACTTACCCCTCCCTGTCGTCCTACATACTTACCCCTCCCTGTCGTCCTACATACTTACCCCTCCCTGTCGTCCTACATACTTACCCCTCCCTGTCGTCCTACATACTTACCCCTCCCTGTCGTCCTACATACTTACCCCTCCCTGTCGTCCTACATACTTACCCCTCCCTGTCGTCCTACATACTTACCCCTCCCTGTCGTCCTACATACTTACCCCTCCCTGTCGTCCTACAGTCTTACCCCTCCCTGTCGTCCTACATACTTACCCCTCCCTGTCGTCCTACATTCTTACCCCTCCCTGTCGTCCTACATACTTACCCCTCCCTGTCGTCCTACGTACTTACCCCTCCCTGTCGTCCTACATACTTACCCCCCCCCCCCTGTCGTCCTACGTACTTACCCCTCCCTGTCGTCCTACGTACTTACCCATCCCTGTCGTCCTACATACTTACCCCCCCCCCCTGTCGTCCTACATACTTACCCCTCCCTGTCGTCCTGTATACTTACCCCTCCCTGTCGTCCTACATACTTACCCCTCCCTGTCGTCCTGTATACCTACCCCTCCCTGTCGTCCTACATACTTACTCCTCCCTGTCGTCTATATCCGTTTCGTTAATTGATGCTTCACCACTGCCATCATACAAGGTGATTCTATTCCACAACTATCCCGCTGTCTTATGAGATATGTTGCTGTACCGGGACGTAGTACCGTAAACATTTACAATATTTAGGAAGAATTACTAACACAACATTCGTTTTAATGGCAATAGGTTATCACAGATTGTTTTCCGGCATTTTAATGACCTACTTAAGTTTCCAGAAATATCTTTCTTGTGGTTTTAGTACGAAATGGCCATGGGGTGCCGTTCCATTCATAAATTTAAACGCTCCCACGCTTTTCAGATAACGCTGTTTGATGGAGGGTCATCGACTTCCTAGGCTAACGAATTATTCCGATACATATTTAACCGAGATATAGATTATCTCACCGAGAATAATCTGGGGCAGGGACTGACAGTGTTTTACACAAAAAGTTCAGCAATAACTATTATTTGTGATAAAATAAACATGAAATGGTATAGAGTCATGATTAATAATCAAGACTATTTACGATTAAGATATCAACATGGTGTACGACATTTCAAAGGAGCCACGTCCTCCTTAAAATGCGTGGAAGACAACGACCCACAAAATCTCTTTTTCTTTGTGATTTAATGCAAACTAAAAACCTTATTGATGAAGCATAAAACTGCCTTCTTTGGAAAGTAACGGTCCCATAATTCTCACTAGATTGCAGACAAATTGAATAACGTTATCGCATTCTAAAGTCAAGTTTCGAGCTGTCAATTGGACCTGTTCCTGTGACGTCGAGACTACAGACGACCGTTCCCGGCAAAAACCTAATATTATATTAGTCGAAATAAACACCAAAATAATCAATTTGATTTCAAAATTTGAATCAGAATATTACATCCTGATGAACCACACCATTTGTTGTAAATTACATTGATCAATCGGGTTTAATGAGGTAGCACGAATTTTCCGGACGTCAAAAATACACGTCAGACAAAACGACGTCATTTAGTGATGACGTCATGAATATTGCTCTTCATATCCCTTCACCCATGGCAGTTGAGAATTATGATCTGTTAACTTCCATTTATCTGGTTAGGTTATATAGTGACAATGCAGAGCAAATGGGATTGTAATATGGTTGTTAAGTTTGTTAAAAGTTAAGTCAACAAAGCACGGACAGAAGGAACAGAAGGGGAAGAATTGGAAATATAAAAGTCCAAAGTACTGATATAGGGTTAGCGCATGGATCTCTTTAATGTCTCTTAAACAAAAGACAGAGAAGAAAAATCACCGATTCTTTAGTTACCTCCTACGATTGACGACATAGAGTGGACTATAGCAGGTTATATTCTTGGAGTCTACGTAACCAGAAGACAATGGAAATATCCCCGATTCTACACCTCAATTAATCCTCTCTTATGACATTCAATGAAAAAATGCAGGTATACATATTCTTTTCCTAACCCTTCATGGGCTGATATGGATAAGATTATTTAATGAATCTTTTACAAAATGTGTTCTTTTTATTCAGAAACGATGGTTCTGAAATCATGATCATTATGCATGGTGATTTTTGTAGTGTTTTCTGCATTGAGTTACATGCGAATGCACGTGACCAGGAGTAAAGATGAAGCAGAAATACCACAACATAATTATGGGATGAAGGTGCTCAATTTGACGCCCCAAACCTTCCTTTACGTACGGCCTCACAATGACCATTGGCCGTTGCCAAACCTATTATAATCATGGACAATTCCTATGAATATGTCCTTGGGGATGATAAATTGTCATCTCGTAAAACAATAGTCGAGCAAGGTTTTTTTGAGTCACTTTATTTGAGCTAATGTTCGGGAGACCACAAAAACGAAATTGAAAATATGCATTGATTTATATATAGAGCATCAATTACGTTAGAAAAATGTCCCAATACTGAAAACACCTTTCCTGATATTGACAAAATAACCTTCCGAATAACGGTATGTTTGTAGTAAATACCTGATGACATACTCATAATGATAAACATATACGAATCATTTTGAGGAGATTAAAACAACTAATACAACGCCTTTTTCGAATGTACAATAATAAGGTCTGTGTTCTCATCGCACATGTGCTGGTGGAGGCCGCCCTACATATCAAATAAATACATTGAGAAATCCATCCTGCAATTTACATACTGGCACTGCCATGCTGTCTTGGTTAAAGACGGTTGTGCCATAGGTTTAGCGATGTGCGGGGCGTATCCCATTACTGGGTGTCCAATCGTATTACGCTATGTTAAATTTGTTGACCTTGATCAATACGAAATATTTACTTTCAGAGTAGAATCATGAGCGTGCTACAGGAATTTTCACTCACGATCGTTTCTAAATATATCACGTGATATCACTTGCCCAAAGGGAACACGGGTTGCGTTTTATAACCTTATTTTTTTTTACATGAGCTGCATGCCAAAACCTTAAATTGTTAACACGAGCTACGTGCCAAAACCTTAAATTGTTAACATGAGCTGCGTGCCAAAACCTTAAATTAAATTGTTAACACGAGCTGCGTGCCAAAACCTTAAATTGTTAACACGAGCTGCGTGTCATAACCTTAAATTGTTAACACGAGCTGCGTGTCATTAACATGAGCTGCGTGCCAAAACCTTAAATTGTTAACAGGAGCTGCGTGTCATAACCTTAAATTGTTAACACGAGCTGCGTGTCATTAACATGAGCTGCGTGTCATAACCTTAAAATGTTAACACGAGCTGCGTGCCATCTTCGCTAGCCAAGGCTTCTGATTACGTTACACTTCACGAACCCTTGGCAGATATAGGCGTCAGTTCTGGCCCTCTAGCGGCGATTCGAAATGACCACCCTTCACGCATAAAATTTTCGACCAATCAAAACAAGCGTTACCGATTTACTTCATCGGTGATGTTTACAAACACACATCGAGGTTTGGTGTCATTTCGATGAGATATGTGATCAATGACTTATATGAATTGATCAAACACTGCGAATGTTCCCCCAAAGATTGTGATTTTTGTATTTAGGTAAAATGCCATGACATAGTCGGCAATGTAGCTCTGTACTGGGTGCCGAATTTTTTGTTTACTGCGAAACCAAGCCAGAATGTAAAACGCGATTTGATTGGATGCCCTGGGATTCCAGGGCGCGACGGTTTGAACACGACTATATCCGCCAAGGGTTCGTGGAGAGTAACGTAATCAGAAGCCTTGGCTAGCGAAGATGGCTGCGTGCCAAAACCTTAAATTGTTAACACGAGCTGCGTGCCAAAACCTTAAATTGTTAACACGAGCTGCGTGTCAAAACCTTAAATTGTTAACACGAGCTGCGTGCCAAAACCTTAAATTGTTAACACGAGCTGCGTGTCAAAACCTTAAATTGTTAACACGAGCTGCGTGCCAAAACCTTAAATTGTTAACATGAGCTGCGTGTCATAACCTTAAATTTTGTATTTAATTTGTTTTATTCTTTTTCACCACTTGAAGTTTAACTAGAAGACACAATCTACAGCACTCAATCGCATGGATCGAGCCATTATATTGAGCTGTTAGGTTCCTTGTCAGTTACGAACAAGTTTTTAAACTAAAATAGTAACTCCCTAATGAGCAGATTGTTCATTGAATCATTCTTCAAGTTTCGTTGAACAACATCATTTGTAATTACTATTCTAATGTTATAAATGTTTGCTTACTCTTTAGATTTCCGAACCTTGAACCAATTGATATTGATAATTCATATCAATCTATTTGGCCTACTTTATAGAAATGACATTGTGCAATCAATGAATTTATAATCGGCATATGTACATATACATAATAAACAAAATATACATTGCTTTGCCCAGCAATATATATAATATACATAATATAGGACCATTACTCCATGTTTTCCAGCATAACAAGTTTCATTCAGAATGAATGTTTATTTATTCGGCATAGCCGTATAATATTCTTTTGGCCCCGGATATGACGCGACAGGTGGAGTTACTGGTCAAGATGAACTTTGTAATTGGCCAAGGTAGCGGTAAATGCAAAATGCAGATATGCAGTTAAAAGCGAAACAATGTTAAGATTGAATGCAAGCTGAATAAGTGGATGTATCTTTTCAAATGAAACATTGATACAATTATATTCCTGATTCAAAGCAGTCTTGTTATCGCCAAAAATGATTCAAACTGATATAATTTTGTTGTCAGTGCTGAAACGCATTAGTTCGTTAATTTATTTCATCAACAGTTTTACATTATAACCACCAGCATTAAAACTATGCCGTTTATCTTTTTTAAATATATTTCTTGTTTTGGTTTGTTTTTTGTTTTGCTTTTTTTTATGAAAAGTGCTATTTTGAAAAGCTTTAGAAATAGACCTCAGACAGTCTACTCTATAAAATGGACATAGGTCATGCTTTATGGGTCAGTTCACTTCTAGCTTCTTAATATAAGAACTTGTTTTGAATCGGAAAGTAGCCTGGATTTCCCGATATTTTTTAGTCTTTACCGAAAGCGTGTAATGCCATTGATCTTTATAGGAATGCCTTTTATAATATCTATTGAGAAAATTTGTTTTTACGTTTTTTTCGTGTCTGTCCCTTTCACCTATGTGCCTACGCACAACCACCGGTGTTTACTAACATTGAGTGATGGTGTCTAGACACTCGGGCTACAGATATACACCATGACAGGCTGTGAGACTGCCAGATCGGCAACGGACGTA
Organism: Pecten maximus; assembly: GCF_902652985.1. NCBI lineage: Eukaryota > Metazoa > Mollusca > Bivalvia > Pectinida > Pectinidae > Pecten > Pecten maximus. The sequence continues at coordinate 28,343,687 of NC_047023.1, read as the reverse complement.
GAATGATTTTATCATGATGGAGAAAAACGAAAAACTCCATTCACTAGATCGCAGTAGGCTAATCGTAGTAAAACATGGCATGAATTAGCGTGAAGTACTACACCAGCTATGTAACAGAGAGGAGTAATATACTCGTTACTGTTTCCGCCCGATAGCGATATTGTGAATAACGAGATCCTATTGCCTGCCGTGTAAAAGGAGGCCAGCACTGAGTAGGGCGCTAGGTTACTGGGCCAGCTTAGTATTCTATGACCTTCTTTGCTATGTTTACATGCCATTGTAAAACAAAACTCATGTTTACGGCTTCTACTACGGACCTGGCAACATCACAAGCCTTATTGATCCAAAACATTTGGATTCTCACAAACATACAAGTCGTTTTCTGATCTGTCTAAAGTATGAAACGTTCCCCGAAGATACTCAATTCTGACCAGTCTTTGCTGTCATCGACGCTATCTTGATAGCACGGTGTGATATTTAACAGTCCAACATTTTCGCCAAATTTTCCAAATGACGCATTCCTTGGCAACAGTGTGGAGTTGGATACCGGCCAGCTTGTTTGTCCAATCAAACGCCTCCCAGGAACACACCCCTCAATCTCATATTGTAAACACGCCTAACCTAACAGTTATAACCTTGGCCCACTTGGCACTGGGCTGTGAACCCGCTCAATGCCTCGGTCACACATGTTTACCATTTTTTTCTGTCAAAAATTGTACTTTATTCTTATTTTTTTTTCAAAATCATTTGCGACAAGCAAGAAAGAGCAATTATCGCTATCAACTTCGTTAAAATGCTCATTGCTGAAATCGATTTGTTTCCGTTTTTGAAGTTACATAAGCAATCTTGACCTTACCAATGTTAAGACGCAGAAGGGAGAGGCTTGTAATACTTGACCTTACTGACGTAGATAGTGTACTAGGATGGGGTTGCAATCTTTGACCAAATAACGGCGTAGGTCTATGTATATGATACTTGACCACAGTGACGTGGGTAGTTACGTAAGAGAGCAACTCATGCAGTAGCGCAGGAACTATAGCCGTCTTCATGGAATTGTGGCCATATCCCTTCACGGGATGGTTGAGGTGTTAAGGGGTCATTGGAGATGTTTGGACAATGTATGGGTCTTGTGGAGGTGTTGCGACAGTTGAGGAGTTTAGGGGACACTGAAGGTGATTAATGGGTAGTGGAGGAATTGGGACAGTGAGGTATTGGGACAGTGGAGGTATTGGGACAGTGGAGGTATTGGGACAGTGGAGGTATTGGGACAGTGGAGGTATTAGGGACAGTGGAGGTGTTTGGACAGTTGAGGTATTGAGACAGTCGAGGTGTTGGGACAGTGGAGGTATTGGGATAGTGAGGTATTGGGACAGTGGAGGTATTGGGACAGTGGAGGTATTGGGACAGTGGAGGTATTGGGACAGTGGAGGTATTGGGACAGTGAGGTATTGGGACAGTGGAGGTATTGGGACAGTGGAGGTATTGGGACAGTGGAGGTATTAGAACAGTGGAGGTGTTGGGACAGTGAAGGTATTGGGACAGTGGAGGTATTAGAACAGTGGAGGTGTTGGAACAGTGGAGGTGTTGGGACAGTGGAGGTATTGGGACAGTGAGGTATTGGGACAGTGGAGGTGTTGGGACAGTGGAGGTATTGGGACAGTGAGGTATTGGGACAGTGGAGGTATTGGGACAGTGGAGGTATTGGGACAGTGGAGGTATTTGGACAGTGGAGGTGTTGGGACAGTGAGGTGTTGGGACAGTGAGGTGTTGGGACAGTGGAGGTGTTGGGACAGTGAGGTGTTGGGACAGTGGAGGTATTGGGACAGTGGAGGTATTGGGACAGTGGAGGTATTGGGACAGTGAGGTATTGGGACAGTGGAGGTATTGGGACAGTGGAGGTATTGGGACAGTGGAGGTATTAGAACAGTGGAGGTGTTGGGACAGTGAAGGTATTGGGACAGTGGAGGTATTAGAACAGTGGAGGTGTTGGAACAGTGGAGGTGTTGGGACAGTGGAGGTATTGGGACAGTGAGGTATTGGGACAGTGGAGGTGTTGGGACAGTGGAGGTATTGGGACAGTGAGGTATTGGGACAGTGGAGGTATTGGGACAGTGGAGGTATTGGGACAGTGGAGGTATTTGGACAGTGGAGGTGTTGGGACAGTGAGGTGTTGGGACAGTGAGGTGTTGGGACAGTGGAGGTGTTGGGACAGTGAGGTGTTGGGACAGTGGAGGTATTGGGACAGTGGAGGTATTGGGACAGTGGAGGTATTGGGACAGTGAGGTATTGGGACAGTGGAGGTATTGGGACAGTGGAGGTATTGGGACAGTGAAGGTATTGGGACAGTGGAGGTATTAGGACAGTGGAGGTGTTGGGATAGTGGAGGTATTGGGACAGTGGAGGTATTGGGACAGTGAGGCATTGGGACAGTGGAGGTATTGGGACAGTAGAGGTATTGGGAGGGTAGAGGTATTGGGACAGTGGAGGTGTTTGGACAGTTGAGGTGTTGGGACAGTGGAGGTGTTGGGACAGTGGATGTGATTGGACAGTGGAGGTATTGGGAGGGTAGAGGTATTGGGACAGTGGAGGTGTTTGGACAGTTGAGGTGTTGGGACAGTGGAGGTGTTGGGACAGTGGATGTGATTGGGACAGTGGAGGTATTGGGACAGTGAGGTATTGGGACAGTGGAGGTATTGGGACAGTGGATGCATTGGGACAGTGGAGGTGTTGGGACAGTTGAGGTGTTTAGGGGACAGTGGAGGTGTTTAGGGGACAGTGGAGGTGTTTAGGGGACAGTGGAGGTATTGGGACAGTGGAGGTATTGGGACAGTGGATGTGTTTAGGGGACAATGTAGGTGTTTAGGAGACAGTGGAGGTATTGGGACAGTGGAGGTATTGGGACAGTGGAGGTATTGGACAGTGGAGGTATTGGGACAGTGGAGGTGTTTGGACAGTGGAGGTATTGGGACAGTGAGGTATTGGGCCAGTGAGGTATTGGGACAGTGGAGGTATTGGGACAGTGGAGGTATTGGGACAGTGAGGTATTGGGACAGTGGAGGTGTTGGGACAGTGGAGGTGTTGGGACAGTGGAGGTATTGGGACAGTAGAGGTATTGGGACAGTGGAGGTGTTGGGACAGTGGAGGTATTGGGACAGTGGAGGTATTGGGACAGTGGAGGTGTTGGGACAGTGGAGGTGTTGGGACAGTGGAGGTGTTGGGACAGTAGAGGTATTGGGACAGTGGAGGTGTTGGGACAGTAGAGGTATTGGGACAGTGGAGGTATTGGGACAGTGGAGGTGTTGGGACAATGGAGGTGTATTGGGACAGTGAGGTATTGGGACAGTAGAGGTATTGGGACAGTGGAGGTGTTGGGATAGTGGAGGTATTGGGATAGTGGAGGTGTTGGGACAGTGGAGGTATTGGGACAGTAGAGGTATTGGGACAGTAGAGGTATTGGGACAGTGGAGGTGTTGGGACAGTGGAGGTGTTTGGACAGTGGAGGTATTGGGATAGTGGAGGTGTTGGGACAGTGGAGGTGTTTGGACAGTGAGGTATTGGGACAGTGGAGGTATTGGGACAGTGGAGGTATTAGGACAGTGGAGGTGTTGGGACAGTGGAGGTATTGGGACAGTGGAGGTATTGAGACAGTGGGGGTATTGGGACAGTGGAGGTATTGGGACAGTGGAGGTGTTGGGACAGTGGAGGTATTGGGACAGTAGAGGTATTGGGACAGTAGAGGTGTTGGGACAGTGGAGGTGTTGGGACAGTGGAGGTGTTGGGACAGTGGAGGTGTTTGGACAGTGGAGGTATTGGGATAGTGGAGGTGTTGGGACAGTGGAGGTGTTTGGACAGTGAGGTATTGGGACAGTGGAGGTATTGGGACAGTGGAGGTATTGGGACAGTGGAGGTATTGGGACAGTGGAGGTGTTTGGATAGTGAGGTATTGGGACAGTGGAAGTATTGGGACAGTGGAGGTGTTTGGATAGTGAGGTATTGAGACAGTGGAGGTATTGGGACAGTGGAGGTATTGAGACAGTGGGGGTATTGGGACAGTGGAGGTATTGGGACAGTGGAGGTGTTGGGACAGTGGAGGTATTGGGACAGTGGAGGTATTGGGACAGTGGAGGTATTGGGACAGTGGAGGTGTTGGGACAGTGGATGTGTTTGGACAGTGGAGGTATTGGGACAGTGGAGGTGTTTGGATAGTGAGGTATTGGGACAGTGGAAGTATTGGGACAGTGGAGGTGTTGGATAGTGAGGTATTGAGACAGTGGAGGTATTGGGACAGTGGAGGTATTGGGACAGTGGAGGTATTGGAACAGTGGATGTATAGGGACAGTGGAAGTATTGGGACGGTGGAGGTGTTTGGACAGTGCAGGTGTTGGGACAGTGGAGGTATTGGGACAGTGGATGCATTGGGACAGTGGAGGTGTTGGGACAGTTGAGGTGTTTAGGGACAGTGGAGGTGTTTAGGGGACAGTGGAGGTGTTTAGGGGACAGTGGAGGTATTGGGACAGTGGAGGTATTGGGACAGTGGAGGTATTGGGACAGTGGAAGTGTTTAGGGGACAGTGGAGGTATTGGGACAGTGGAGGTATTGGGACAGTGGAGGTATTGGGACAGTGGAGGTGTTGGGACAGTGGAGGTGTTTGGACAGTGGAGGTATTGGGACAGTGAGGTATTGGGACAGTGGAGGTATTGGGACAGTGAGGTGTTGGGATAGTTGAGGTATTGGGACAGTGGAGGTATTGGGACAGTGGATGCATTGGGGCAGTGGAGATGTTTAGGGGACAGTGGAGGTGTTTAGGGGACCGTGGAGGTATTGGGACAGTGAGGTATTGAGACAGTGGAGGTGTTGGGACAGTGCAGGTGTTGGGACAGTGGAGGTATTGGGACAATAGAGGTATTGGGACAGTGGAGGTATTGGGACAGTGGAGGTGTATGGACAGTGGAGGTATTAGGACAGTGAGGTGTTGGGACAGTGAGGTGTTGGGACAGTGAGGTGTTGGGACAGTGAGGTATTGGGACAGTGGAGGTGTATGGACAGTGGAGGTATTAGGACAGTGAGGTGTTGGGACAGTGAGGTATTAGGACAGTGGAGGTATTGGGACAGTGGAGGTATTGGGACAGTGGAGGTATTGGGACAGTGGAGGTGTCGGGACAGTGGAGGTGTTGGGACAGTGAGGTATTAGGACAGTGGAGGTATTGGGACAGTGGAGGTTTTGGGACAGTGGAGGTGTTGGGATAGTGGAGGTATTGGGACAGTGGCGGTGTTGGGACAGTGGAGGTATTGGGACAGTGGAGGTGTTGGGACAGTGGAGGTATTGGGACAGTGGAGGTTTTGGGACAGTGGAGGTGTTGGGATAGTGGAGGTATTGGGACAGTGGCGGTGTTGGGACAGTGGAGGTATTGGGACAATGGAGGTATTGGGACAGTGGAGGTGTTGGGACAGGGGAGGTATTGGACAGTGGAGGTATTGGGACAGTGGAGGTTTTGGGACAGTGGAGGTGTTGGGACAGTGGAGGTATTGGGACAGTGGCGGTGTTGGGACAGTGGAGGTATTGGGACAGTGGAGGTGTTGGGACAGTGGAGGTATTGGGACAGTGGAGGGTTTGGGACAGTGGAGGTGTTGGGATAGTGGAGGTATTGGGACAGTGGCGGTGTTGGGACAGTGGAGGTATTGGGACAATGGAGGTATTGGGACAGTGGAGGTGTTGGGACAGTGGAGGTATTGGGACAGTGGAGGTATTGGGACAGTGGAGGTGTTGGGACAGTGAGGTGTTGGGACAGTGGAGGTGTTGGGACAGTGGAGGTATTGGGACAGTGGAGGTATTGGACAGTGGAGGTATTGGGACAGTGAGGTATTGGGACAGTGGAGGTGTTGGGACAGTGGAGGTATTGGGACAGTGGAGGTATTGGGACAGTGGAGGTATTGGGACAGTGGAGGTATTGGGACAGTGGAGGTATTGGGACAGTGGAGGTATTGGGACAGTGGAGGGTATTGGGACAGTGAAGTGTTTAGGGGACAGTGGAGGTATTGGGACAGTGAGGTATTGGGACAGTGGAGTGGAGGTGTTGGGACAGTGGAGGTGTTTAGGGGACAGTGGAGGTGTTGGGACAGTGGAGGTATTGGGACAGTGAGGTATTGGGGACAGTGGAGGGTATTGGGACAGTGGAGGTATTGGGACAGTGGATCTATTGGGACACTGGAGGTGTTAAGGGGACAGTGGAGGTGTTTAGGGGACAGTGGAGGTATTGGGACAATGAGGTATTGGGACAGTGGAGGTATTGGGACAGTGGAAGTGTTTTAGGGGACCAGTGGAGTGTTTGGGACAGTGAGTGTATTGGACGACAGTGGATCTATGGGACATGGAGAGGTGTTTAGGACTTGGAGGTGTTTAGGGACCGTGGAGGGGTTTAGTGACAGAGGAGTGTTGGGACCCAGTTGAGGATGGAACAGTGGAGTGGAGTTGTGACATGGAGGTGTTTTTGTACAGTGGAAGGTTATTGGGAAAGTCGAGGTGTTTAGGGGACAGTGGAGGTGTTTAGTGGACAGTGGAGGTTTTTAGTGGACATTGGAGGTGTTTAGTGGACATTGGAGGTGTTACGTGGGCATTGAAGGTGTTTAGTGGACATTGGAGGTGTTTAGTGGACATTGGAGGTGTTCAGTGGACATTGGAGGTGTTCAGTGGACATTGGGGGTGTTTAGTGGACATTGGAGGTATTTAGTGGACATTGGAGGTGTTAAGTGGACATTGGGAGTGTTTAGTGGACATTGGAGGTGTTTAGTGGACATTGGGGGTATTTAGTGGACATTGGATGTATTTAGTGGACATTGGGAGTGTTTAGTGGACATTGGAGGTGTTTAGTGGACATTGGAGGTGTTTAGTGGACATTGGAGGTATCCAGTGGACATTGGGAGTGTTTAGTGGACATTGGAGGTGTTAAGTGGGCATTGGAGGTGTTTAGTGGGCATTGGAGGTGTTTAGTGGACATTGGAGGTGTTTAGTGGACATTGGAGGTATTTAGTGGACATTGGAGGTGTTTAGTGGACATTAGAGGTGTTTAGTGGACATTGGAGGTATTTAGTGGACATTGGGGGTGTTTAGTGGACATTGGAGGTGTTCAGTGGACATAGAGGTATTTAGTGGACATTGGAGGTATTTAGTGGACATTGGAGGTGTTTAATGGACATTGGAGGTATTTAGTGGACATTGGAGGTACATTTTGTATTTAGTGGACATTGGGAGTGTTTAGTGGACATTTGATGTGCTAAGGGGACACTGGATGTGTTTAGGGGATTTCCGGAATTTTTCTCCCGGCATTAATTACAGATGTTTTAGTCTAACAGTTACCAGCCACAACATTAACTTTCCTGTCTAGTATTTGTTTTGTTATCGCCTTTCAGTGTTTCCCGATCTGATGAGGTGTCAGGCAATTAAACAAATAAAACTGTAGACAAAACTGGAGGAAGACTAACGAACCCTGGCCAAAGTTAAATAGAGGTAAATTCCTTAGATTTGATTTGGTTTTGTATTCTTTAACGTCCTTTCATATCCTAGCATGTATAGTCATTTAAAGGTTGCCATCCAGTGTTTTTGTTTGACCCGTTTTACCGCCGAATATCGGCTGTTTCCACTATGCCAAAAAAATGTTGTATTTCCCCAAAATTTCAATGAAGTTTCCCAATTGATAAAGTTGAAAAAATAAAAAAAAATGTTTATTTTACCTACTTTCTGACATTTTGTAAATGATAACATCGCAATTTCCGAAGCCATAAAGTATTTTCCAAACCTAACTAATATGAACGCTATCACATGTAACACGATCCTGTAGGCCTAGAGGCGGGCAATCTTTGTTGTTTTAGATCTTGATCATTAAAACGCTTTGTAATAGATGTCTTTGATTTTAAGCGCTAAAAGGATGCAGACATCGTAAAACCAAATGGACTGAGACCACAATTAAGTACTTCCGGGTTCAGGTCCCACGAATGAAGTCCCCTCAAAAATGTATGTATTTCAGGAAAACCAATCAAATGCCTCTTTGAACTTGATTTCTGTTGATGAATTTAATGTGGATTTATAGCAGAGATGTCAATCTAGGTTTTGTGATGTAAAATAATAATATTGATCATTTATTATGTGCTCCAGGACCCTGTGTGATGAGTCCTGATTTGACCTCTACCCCTGACCCGGATGTATATAATCCACGTTGGTGACAAATTTTGACAGCTATCTCCAGAAAATGCTGAACATGCTGGGTTGAAACTTTTATATTTTGCTTCTCAGATGTTGGTCTTGGCCAGGTGAGATGGAAAGTTGCATATGAGATGTTGGGAATTTATTATGAATTTTAATGTTACAATGAAACATATAGCGAAGCTAATTGTGGTCTCGGTCCAAATACTACACAAAGACCGACTGAAAAATAAGGTCTTGTTAGAATTAGTGATACATTAATTAGGATACTGATAGTAATTATCAAAATCATATATTGATATGTAAATTCTACTCAAAGATATGTGTACATACAACCGCCCGGTGCGGGGCTTGCTACACTATCGGCTGTAGCCTGTGTAGGAGGGATTTCTATACCCTGTCGGAGTGCAGTGCATGCAGGGTATGAATACTCGTTCTAACCGGGATTTGCCACGTGCACCTGAACAAGGAGCTTTCGTTGACTGATTTAGAGGAACTTGTTGGTCTTTTCAAAGGATTAAAACAACGAATTCAAAACTTTACTAGCAACAAGTCATATCTCACCATGATGGCATATTACATTTTTGTATGGGCACATTATGATTTTAGACCACTTATAATGTGTTCTATTTGTAGCAAGTGATGTTTACTTTAATAATGCTGAAAACATGGTGAACTATATATAATAAATTTATTTGACAAAATTAGTACTGTTTTTTTTTGTTTTTGCAATTTGGTATTTTCCCAAATTTCTCAAAATGTCGATGAATTTTCCGAACTCAAAAGCCACAGGAGGCTGTTTTGGGCTGTGTGCGTGTGGTGAGTGTGTTTGTCTCCTGGTGATAGGTGAAACTAATGCCAACTTTATAGTGCTATCTCACTGAAATATACTGACACCTAGCAGGATACCACATCCGGTCACGTTATACTAATAACGGACAGTACCAGTCGTCCAGCTCCCTCCTACGGTCGTGTAATGAGGACAACGAGTGCAATTCTGCTATACTATAAAAGGGTTAGCATACTGGATGATCCTAGATAGGGTTACCATACTATAAAATGGACCAGAGTACTTGATTTAAAGCAGAAGAAGGAAGCAAAAATAAAATCTTTGAACTCGTTGCTGTAATTTTTGTACGTTGTAAAGAAATTTCTGCACGATGTGAGATGATCTGTGGATGTGATGTATTTTTGTACGCTATGATGTAATGATGTAATCGTTGTACGCTATGATGTAATGATGTAATCGTTGTTCGCGATGATGTAATGATGTAATCGTTGTACGCTATGATGTAATGATGTAATCGTTGTACGCTATGATGTAATGATGTAATCGTTGTACGCTATGATGTAATGATGTAATCGTTGTACGCTATGATGTAATGATGTAATCGTTGTACGCTATGATGTAATGATGTAATCGTTGTACGCTATGATGTTATGATGTTATCTTTGTTCGCTATGATGTAATGATGTAATCGTTGTACGCTATGATGTAATCGTTGTACGCTATGGTGTAATGATGTAATCGTTGTACGCTATGATGTAATGATGTAATCGTTGTACGCTATGATGTAATGATGTCATCGTTGTACGCTATGATGTAATCGTTGTACGCTATGATGTAATGATGTAATCGTTGTACGCTATGATGTAATGATGTAATCGTTGTACGCTATGATGTAATGATGTAATCGTTGTACGCTATTATCTAATCTGTTAATGTGTGTGTGTGTGTGTTTTTTTATCTTAACGTGACAAAACATGATATAATGAAGGAAGGCCTGATGTACTCCTTAGTCATGCTGAAGGAGACGTATTTCCGGTGCTAGCGGATGTGTGATCATTGATGAGGACTTATGGGTAAAACGTCGTGTGTATTCACTACAGTCATTTCCACTGACAAAAATGGCTATGTAGGGCGCCATTGATAAACGCGAGCATTCAAGGTAAATTTGATATGAGACTTGTCATTCTTTGGCTTACCACAATGGTCAGGTAAATATTCATAGTAACATTGGATAATATAAAGGTGCTGAAAAAAAGACATAACGAATACATCACTTACAGATATAAACAATTGATTAAACGCCACGTGGAAGGTTTTTATTGTTTGAAATATTTAAATAAAGAATAATCTTATGTGTAAACAAATTCAAACTTTCTGTCCGTTCACCTCCATTTCAGACTTTGCAACTGCATCAAATCCATGTTTATCATTCCTATTTTTCATGTAAACAAATATTTTGTATAGAAAGAGAAAAATAATGCTACACACAATACACGTAACACCGTACATTAACGGGAACAACGAGATCAGTCCAAACATACTTCTATCGAATGTCAAAGTTAACAATGTCATACACAATGGGAAGTTCTGTATGCCGGTTTCCAAGGAGACGGTGATACGTCTGGATTTATCCATCCGAAAGATGGTGGCAACCATGTATCCGAACAGAAAACCCACTGTAGGCAGGAGTAGGGCTCCGAGGTAAATGTTCCAGGATGTCCGGTACATAAACGGGTACATGACGCTCATCAAGGTCAAGGTCAAAACCTCAGCAATGGCGCCCGCAATACTTCCGCACTGTAATGAGAAACAACAGATGACCTCGGTGTGGTATTTATAGTCGTATTAAATGTTCGACAAGCACACTTGTTTGTTGTCGAAAAACGTCTTAAGATATCATTCAAAATAGATCTACTAATATCTGCCTTTAAGGGTATAGATATGGAAGTGATTTCACTTTGGCAACACTTAATTTCTTGTTACCAATTTCAGATCGGATGCCTGAATGTGAAAGAGTGCATCTTAGATGACTTTACTGAATACGATGAAACAGCTGTTGGAGAAACACAAAACGTACAGCCAGTTCGAAAAAAAATTCTTTAGAAAGAAAATTAACAGGTTTTTAAAATCTTATTTTAATTTGTAGTGATTTTGGAAACAGGGACGAATCTGTAGATTTGGCAAATATAATTATAGCACCGATACATCTGACTAAAGGTCAAACTGTAGTGATGTCTATAACGGTCAATTAATTATGTGATATTATTCATGTTAAATAAATAATTCTACCATGTTTGCTATGCAACGCCAGTTTTGATTGGTTTAAAACCATGTATTATTTTCCAATAACCCACGCTCGTGCCAATAATACACACTCGTGCCAATAATACACGGTCGTGAGTCAAGGCTGTTACAATTTTATATATCTAATATTCACCCGTCTCATATAAGGTTGCTATAGCCGAGTGGGCTAATGGGTTAGTCTTTTAATATATTTTTATCACGCCGCGAGTTCGAATCCTAAAGAGGCCTCCTTTTTTCTTCTTTTTTTTTTATCCTTTTTTTTTCTTTTCAAAATCAATGCCATATGATAGATGCTCTTGATCGTAGTAATATATTGCCTGTATATTTCATCAGCAAATAATGCAATACTCAAGAAATAAATTACAAGGTTTTCTCGGGGTTTCTTTGCTGTTTTTCTATTAGAAAGAGGTCGATCTAAGAACTAAACAGTACATGGTAGAATAGAAATAATCAACTTTGAATCGTGTATTGTTGCAGGATATACAACTCGGACTCGGATATTTTGCAATTTTAATTAATAACTCAGGCCTGCGGCCTTCGTTATTAATTTAATTGCAAAATATCCTCGTCCTCGTTGTATATCCTGCAACAATACACGAATCATCGTTAATTATTTCTTAAATAGATAACGTAGTTATATACTTTCTCATCTGCTTATCCAGATGTTACTTTTATGGAAGTGACGTGATTAATAATTGCAAAATATGGTGCAATCCCCAAATATAAAACTAGAAAATGAGATCATGTATCGTTGCAATAGCATGGCGCAATACCTACAAAACGATACATAAGAAAAATAATCCATCTTACTAAGAGGAGATCCTATCTTATAAATGTAGTCTTCGTGTCATACCGGTGTATATGATATAAATGTATTCTCGTGTCATACCTGTGTATATGGTATAAATGTAGTCCTCGTGTCATACCGGTGTATATGATATAAATGTGTCTTCGTGTCATACCGGTGTATACGGTATAAATGTGTCCTCGTGTCATACCGGTGTATACGGTATAAATGTGTCCTCGTGTCATACCGGTGTATACGGTATAAATGTGTCCTCGTGTCATACCGGTGTATATGATATCAATGTGTCCTCGTGTCATACCTATGTAAATGATATAAATGTGTCCTCGTGTCATACCGGTGTATATGATATAAATGTGTCCTCGTGTCATACCGGTGTATATGATATAAATGTGTCCTCGTGTCATACCTATGTAAATGATATAAATGTGTCCTCGTGTTTTATCGGTGTATATGATATAAATGTGTCATCGTGCCATACCGGTGTATATGATATAAATGTGTCCTCATGTCATACCGGTGTATATGACATAAATGTGTCCTCGTGTCATACCGGTGTATATGATATAAATGTGTCCTCGTGTCATACCGGTGTATATGATATCAATGAGTCCTCGTGTCATACCGGTGTATATGATATAAATGTGTCCTCGTGTTATACCGGTGTATATGATATAAATGTGTCCTCGTGTCATACCGGTGTAAATGATATAAATGTGTCCTCGTGTTATACCGGTGTATATGGTATAAATGTGTCCTCGTGTCATACCGGTGTAAATGATATAAATGTGTCCTCGTGTTATATCGGTGTATATGATATAAATGAGTCCTCGTGTTATACCGGTGTATATGATATCAATGTGTCCTCGTGTCATACCGGTGTATATGATATAAATGTGTCCTTGTGTCATACCGGTGTATATGATATAAATGAGTCCTCGTGTCATACCGGTGTATATGATATAAATGTGTCCTCGTGTCATACCGGTGTATATGATATAAATGTATCCTCGTGTTATACCAGTGTATATGATATAAATGAGTCCTCGTGTAATACCGGTGTATATGATATCAATGTGTCCTTGTGTAATACCGGTGTATATGATATCAATGTGTCCTTGTGTAATACCGGTGTATATGATATCAATGTGTCCTTGTGTAATACCGGTGTATATGATATAAATGTATCCTTGTGTAATACCGGTATACACGAAGACGATTGCAATATGTAAATTGGCAGCACATTACATATCATCGCTGTAATAGCCATTATATTTTGCTGACGAATACAGCCTGTCTGTCGAGTGGGCGTGAATCTTGTCTGAAGAAAATCTGTTTAATGTACCAAATTGAACGAAATGTACCTAAATCCTGAGTGTGGTTACTTATGATGTCTGGTTTGGAGAGAGTTAGCGTAGTGATACCATTATTTTTCATCTACTAATCAAATAACGTCAGTGTTACATCTGGAATGAATTGGAATTCTTTCTTATTGATTCTGGAGGTTAAACATCAACTCTAAGTGTCTGTAAAGAATGTTGCCCAGCTGAATTAGAATACTATAGTATCTCCCCCGGCCCTAGTTTGAGACTTAAGACTGTCTAGAATAAAATCAGAGAGACAACAAATATAAATCTCCATATTATTGATAATTACAATAGCACAGAGATAGTCTCATTGGAGGTTGATACCAACCAAACAAGTGTAACACATTTTATTTGGTTTGATATTCCCTTTATTTATTATTTTTTGTTCAGTTTTTTTTTGTCCTAAAGTTTTCATTATGATTTTTGATTTACGTTGATCACCATTATTAGATAATGTCGAACAGTAGGACAACAAAAATCACGAAGATCCAATAAATACCTCGAGCTATACAACACGTTTGTAAATGAAGCATTCAATGTATTTCCATCCGGGTCAATAACAGTGATAAGTATCAGCTGATGCTTGACAGTTGTTGTAAAATAAACATTTTGTTTTTTGTTTTTATTTTTATTTTTCTATTTCTAATTCTATTTATTTATTAATTGTTTTTTGTTTATTTGTGTTTTTCAGATTATTAAATGAACCTTACAAACCGGAAAGTGCTTGCAACAGGGGTGATCAAATAATTCATCAATATTTCGTTGAAACACCAAGGAGATGATGAAATCACGCCTAGACGAGGTAACAATAATCACGCGAGAACACGCGTGACCGGGTCACGTGGATATCTGTGCCAGGAGAACACGCACCGTAGTATTACACTTGGCAACGGCAACGGGGCATTCTTGGCCGTGAGAGCACTAATTTGTAATTGAAGGTAGAAATCTCACCTCGACTTACAGGCTAATATATTACTTGACGCTTCCATGTGTTGTACTTTATCATCAAAAATAGATTTGTGGAATGATTGACCTACTACAGCTCACCGAGATGTGTGCCATTCGTCATAACATTAGTTATATACGAGATGGTTACATTCTCTCGAAAGTTCTCACATAGGTAAAGTACCATTCTTAGTTTCAGCATTCCTCTTTGAAGAGCTTGTCAAGTATTGCAATATTGATCAGACACATTCCACATTCTTCTCAAATTCTCTCGTATATTTCCCCTTTAGAAAAATCATGAAAGAAGTGTAAAAGATAATAATGATACCCAACCTTTGTTAAATACCACAGGTAATTCCTGATAATGTGTTATCCACTCAGTACTAAACAAGCCGTTAATAGGATTTGGTTACTGTGAACTGACATGTGGTTGAGTTGCTTGGTCAAATCATGTACCTATCGTAAGAAAAGTTTAAGTAATCCATATTGTATCGATTTACATAAACAGCCAAAGGCAATGCCGACATGTAGGCAGATGAATGTCTTCTGCTTATCATTGACATCAAGGACAAATAAGACAAGAGGCCCAGCAAACCTTACAAACCCCGGTCACCCGAGTTCCGAAATGAAATACATACTGATAGTTGATGCTTTTGTTTTTAAATTAAAATTAGCATATTTCGTTATTGTGACCTTGAAGGTAGGTCAAGGTCATTCGTCTGAATGAAAACTTTCCAGTTTGTTATCCAAACATACCGTTGCCATGGCTCTCTTGGATATTGTGAAGTCGTTTTCATCCCAGCATACGTCTGGCTCAATATCATGGCTATGTGCCTCTTTGATATTGAGAAGAAATCATTTAAAAATCTTAACATATCCCCCTGTTACCTTAAAAGTAGGTCAAGGTCATTCATTAGTTCACCTTGGTAGCCCTTCATCCCAGCATGAAACTGGCCAAATATGGCTATGGGCTTCCCCGACAAAAAGGCGATCGTTAAAGTTAATATCAGACTCCGTCTTGGATTACCTAAAATGTCACGCTCTAAAAATGAAAGGCAGGCTGGTGAACACGACTGCACGATGGACATTGACGATGAGGTATAATCGACATCAGTATAATCAGTCCGATTTTTGTAGATTTCAGAAGATGCCTAAACTATGGCGTATGTGGCTCCATTCCAATGGTAGCTACAGTATTAGTTGATTAGAATAGCACATACCTTGACTACGATGTCGGCCAGCTTCGGCCACTTCCAGCGGATAAACATGCCGACGGCGGCCGGAGTGATGGTCATCACAAATGAGATAGCGATGTTGACGTAGGGGATGACCAGAGCCTGGTCAGTCCAGCTCCGACTGTAGATGAACAGGTTCAATGGCATCATCCCCATAGCCATGACCGTCGACGTCGCTGTCATCGCTACACTGGTAAATATATCTAAAAGTTATAGCTAAAATCGTAAAAAAACGAAAACCTAACAACTGATTAAGATCATGCGACCAAGATAATATTATAATACTTCATATTAATGACACAATATCGTTTTTTGAAACAACCAAACATTCAGATTTGCAGGGTGAGCCTTCCAACTCTATAAGAAAAAGACTACATGTAGGTGATCCGGAGGGTATGTCATCGACGACACCCGCCATACAGATCGTAGGTCACGACGACACCCGCCATACAAATCTAGGTCACGACGACATTCGCAATACAAATATAGGTCACGACGACACCCGCCATACCAATCTAGGTCACGACGACTCCCGCCATACAAATCTAGGTCATGACGGTACCCGCCATACCAATCTAGGTCACGACAACACCCGCCATGCAAATCTAGGTCACGACGACACCCGCCATACAAATCTAGGTCACGACGACACCCGCCATACAAATCTAGGTCACGATGACAACCGCCATAAAATTCTAGGTCACGACGACATCCGCCATATAAATCTAGGTCACGACGACACCCGCCATACCAATCTAGGTCACGACGACACCCGCCATACAAATCTAGGTCACGACAACACCCGCCTTACAAATCTAGGTCAAATTTAAGTTAATCACATTCTCAAAATGAGGAATAAGGGGAACAATTAAACAACTATGCATGCCTATAAGCATTGAAAAAGTTTGACTGTTTATCGCACAAGAAAATGGAATATATACAAATAAGATCATTTGGTCGTCCATAAAACTGTACTTTGGACTCCATCAATCTGTATCTTTCGAAAATATGTTGTTATATTTACAATGAATTACAACATTTTACAGATAGTTACGTCTTCCACAAGGCACCAGGCCTTACAACAATCAGAAACTCGCGTCACGTTCAGCTTGGTGGAGTACTTGAATCCTGTTCTTAAACTGTCCAGCTTGTTTACGTTACGTAATCTGATGGTGATATTTACGTCATGTATCTGTTATTGTAACGTACATGTACATAACGTCCAATTACGGTAAGATGTTAACATTATTCTATACTATATATAAACAATATAAATGATGTATAACATCACCTGAGAGGGACGTCCCCGTCCATCCAATAAGAGAAAACATTTGACGTTGAGCCGCCAGGACACGAAGCCATCACCAGCATCCCGAGTGCCGGGTATGTAGACATCTGTAACGCATGCGCAAGTCCAAATGTGACAGCCGGGAGTACAATAAACTGTGAAAACATGCCGATGGCGATTCCGACCGGTTTCCTGATGTGTTGGAGGAGAGGTTTAATCTCTATGGTACTACCCATACCCGCCATGATGATGATCAGTGTGCTTTTGATGACGACATCCGAAGCTGTCTTTAAAGCGGACGGTGAAGATGGCGGAACTGTTGTTAAGTTGGCGGAGGAGTTAGGAAACATGGTTGTCATCTCGTTATGGCTGAAGAGGAAGGCTTGCTCGGGAGTCGTCATATCTCCGATGTGTAAGTACACGGCTGTAGCAATGAATTTGATGGTATATGATACAATCTCCATTTGTTCAATATTTATAATAATATGTATTTGAATTCAATAGATAACGGCATACACATTCAATCTTAATGTAATACATGAAAAATGTTAAAAAGTGACGTCATATATGCATATTATGATTAAAATAAATCAAACCTTAATAACCACGACGAGTCTTTGTTGTATATCACAGCATGAACTGAGACAAAGGGTTATTTTTGGAGAGCACTCCACCATATCGCTCTCAGAAGTGTCCGATAAGGAATATTGGATAAGTATTGAGATAACACTAAATCTGTCTACTGTACATAGTGGATAAGACTGGGAACACTCACACGTGACAAGGACCGCCAAAGTACATGGATTTACAAGAATGGTGCATATCCACTGTACTATCAATGTTAGGCCATATTCAAGCATCATTTAGCATGGTCACGTGACAAGCAAAAATAATTTTCAGCACAGTTAGCATTATATTCCAGGTACCATATATGTATGTATTTGTTTGGTGTTATCCGAAAGGAACGCAAAACATGGTATTTGTCCATAAAACATAAAATGGTTTGGGGATAATGTCTCCGATGAAGTATTGTATTGGTAATACGGAAATGCAACTCGATTTATCTTTATTCAATTATAATAAATTGGAAAAAATACGAGCGCAAAAATGAAAAATGCATTCGTAAAGCACGAGTGTTTAAATCATTGAGGACACATGACATATAAAATGACACATTCTTCAGAAAAGAACCAGGGTGATGACAGCGGAACAACCAGAACATCAGAACGAACAAAGAACACCTCAAACTTATGAGTAACGCATGTGTCGATTGAAGAAGTCGCGAGTCTATACTTCGTATAATTTACTGACTACAAGATTACAGTTATGAAACATGACACTTTGCCTTGGAGATATTGGATTAAACGGACAAAAAGGGTTCCCATGGTAATTAAGCAAGCCTATATACAAGCAGTAAGTGAAATAGATTTCGCAGACGGCTTTTATTAATGCTTTATTTGTAGATTCATTTCGAATTGTTTTTGATGATGATGATTTTAAAGGATTTAATCAATACCATGCATGATCATTAATATTCAACATATGACAAACTCTTTATTTTCACAAAGGTGTCACATGATCATATTATGACGTCGAGTTGGCGCCATATCGATCTACGTTACATCAACGTTTTGCACATGGCCTCAGAAAATAAATGCTTTAGCTTTGCTTCAATCATTCAAATGATTGTGATTTACATGAAGCTCTTTTAGTGAAAAAAAAACCGACCAAAAATTTCTTTAGAATAATTGATTTAACTAGACACGAAAAGGAATCTTATCTAGTACTGCAGTGATGATATAATCTTAAGAAAACTTCTGATGAAAATATATAATTGTAATATTGCAAAATTCAAAATATGCTAGGTGTCTGAAGTATCTATCTAGCAAATCGTTAATTTTTTTAGACCTTTCTATTAAAGCATTCTCCACATATCATCACAAAATGTCTACATGCTTTTCCGAACGTACATGAACTTTGGAGCAGGATTCGTCCCAAAAAGGTACAAAGTTAAGAGATATCTAATATGACCAAGGAATGTGTCCCATCTATTAACCCTGAAGAGGATCCTATCGTAGCTTGGTACATTGACGTAATGGTCCTCCCATAGAGGTGCTGCTTCCGCACAGGGTCAGAAACGTTGATGAGTTTCGACGTCACTACTGAAATTTGATGATCGTTCATGAACACACGTCACGGATTCGAAAATGAGAAAACGAGAGCCGAAGCTTCTTATCAAGACAACTGGTGATATCTTATGTCTAAACAAACGTACTCCTCATTTGTACTTTACAAATCAGCCTTGGATACTTGCTTATTGACATTCCAATATTGAGAGGGACGTGCGCACAGCCATGGCTGGTTTAGGGAGACGTAAACATCATGTTGGTACTATAGCACATCCTATAAGAGACATGTTACCCTGTGACCTTCTGTACACCGTTAATCACATGGTTATAGTTTCATTGACGATAAATTCTATCAAAGTTAATTTTAATGGTACCAATATACCAATTAGTCATACTTAGAACGGTAATTTGACCCCATATTAAAACTCCTCCTCCTCCTCCTCAAGATCTGCGTCGCAGGGGTGGTATGGAGGGGTAAGGGGGCGGGGGTGGATTGATAAGAATTGTACCTGCTGCCGCAGCCCCAATTGCATGATCGGAAGAGGCGACTGAGGTAGTATCTGTCTTCCTAATGTCTCCCTTGACACTGCCTCACTTCTAGCCTTTAGTTGAGCGTTCGACCTTGCGAGGAAAGCTCAATCAACTGTATATGACATTTAAGAAAGAATGACATGTTCAAATCAATCATTCAAACACCTTCTTTGACAATAATCTCCGATAACTGATACGCTGTACGTACAAACATCGACTTCATATTGCCTTCCTTGGAATGCTTGCAATATCACTCGTGATGGACTACTATGTATTGTGATGTTCCTCTTTCTTTCTTTCTAATGAGCACTTGATGACAATTTTACTGTTTTTGATGACATGAAAAGTTGAGACAACCACAAAACTGTTCCTTGTTTCCTAATCACCTAATTTGGCACGAGGAGCGTTGCGGTAAGGGAAGGGTTCTTACCACAGGAACTTTAACATACCAGTGCACTGTGATCTGATATCTTTAACACTAACATTTGCACCCATCTTGTGGTTATTAAAAAAAAAATCTAAAATGGCAGTGGAAAGCAAATTGCTGTATTTGTTTTGGTTCAGCTGGTTCAAAGAGTTTGACCTGTCAAACTATCAGACATTGTGAGTTGCTATGTTATTTTTGTAGTCGGAACTCGGTAGAATTATGAGGTTAACTTCAAACATGATCTGTACATGGCCAGCGATTACAATCGGGGGAGGGGAGGGGGTCATCACCTTAACGTACTAGGCAATATATCACAATGTACTATACATCAGGGAATGACATGCGCAGATCTATGCACTGAGTGCGTCGTTATCCTGTCGGAATGTTCCGGTTCGTGTTTATGAAAACAACCTATTTTGATATACTCAAGTGCAAATGACTCAATATTCTCGCCCATTTTCATCAACAAGAAATAGTTCAATTGTGATGAACCATGCTGACGATTCAATAACGATGATTGATATTTGAATGTTTATCATAATAAATGTTTGGATATGATCAATATTACGAAACAAAACAATATCTATCCACGATTTGGTTCCATTCACAATATTCTCAATAAAAGAACATTTTATGAGGAAAATATATAACACTCCAACCCGGAAATACACTGGATGACACTCCATCCCGGAAATACACAGGGTGACACTCCATCCCGGAAATACACAGGATGACACTCCATCCCGGAAATACACAGGATGACACTCCATCCCGGAAATACACTGGACGACACTTCATCCCGGAAATACACAGGATGACACTCCATCCCGGAAATACACAGGGTGACACTCCATCCCGGAAATACACTGGATGACACTCCATCCCGGAAATACACAGGGTGACACTCCATCCCGGAAATACACTGGATGACACTCCATCCCAGAAATACACTGGATGACACTCCATCCCGGAAATACACTGGGTGACACTTCATCCCAGAAATACACTGGATGACACTCCATCCCAGAAATACACTGGATGACACTCCATCCCGGAAATACACTGGGTGACACTCCATCCCGGAAATACACTGGATGACACTCCATCCCGGAAATACACTGGATGACACTTCATCCTTGAAATACACAGGATGACACTCCATCCCGGAAATACACTGGATGACACTCCATCCCGGAAATACACTGGATGACACTCCATCCCGGAAATACACTGGATGACACTCCATCCCAGAAATACACTGGATGACACTCCATCCCGGAAATACACTGGGTGACACTTCATCCCAGAAATACACTGGATGACACTCCATCCCAGAAATACACTGGATGACACTCCATCCCGGAAATACACTGGATGACACTCCATCCCAGAAATACACTGGATGACACTTCATCCCAGAAATACACTGGATGACACTCCATCCCAGAAATACACTGGATGACACTCCATCCCGGAAATACACTGGATGACACTCCATCCCGGAAATATACTGGGTGACACTTCGTCCCGGAAATACACAGGATGACACTCCATCCCGGAAATACATTGGATGACACTCCATCCCGGAAATATACTGGATGACACTCCATCCCAGAAATACACTGGATGACACTTCATCCCAGAAATACACAGGGTGACACTCCATCCCAGAAATACACTGGGTGACACTCCATCCCTGAAATACACTGGATGACACTTCATCCCAGAAATACACAGGGTGACACTCCATCCCAGAAATACACTGGGTGACACTCCATTCTGGAAATACACAGGATGACACTCCATCCCGGAAATACACAGGGTGACACTTCATCCCAGAAATACACAGGGTGACACTCCATCCCAGAAATACACTGGGTGACACTCCATCCCGGAAATACACAGGGTGACACTCCATCCCGGAAATACACAGGGTGACACTTCATCCCGGAAATACACTGAATGACACTCCATTCTGGGAATAAACTGGATGCGTTTCTATTCTTTATTTAATTGGCTTTGGATTGAAATCAGTTTACGTTTTATAACGCGGCAAAGAAAAAAATACTTATGTGAGATTGTTTAATTAGTAAAAGTTTTGCATTGATTGCTACTAGCCCTAAATATGAAGTTGTATGGGCCTTGAGGCGAAGCTTTCAAGGTCAATCACTGAAGGAAGCTGTGTGAATGATGCAAAATGACGGAAGTTTATAATTTGTACCTGTGGAGCCAAAACCTTGCGAAAATAGTGTTCCGGAATTGTAGGTATTTTTACAGCATATAGAGTACCTGCCAAGTTTGTTCTTTACAGGCCTGCCAGGAAAGTATGCTGCTTTCAAATTATCATTAAAACTATGTGTTAATTACTGTAGACACCGGAAATCGGATCATGATCGACAGTGTAATTCCTAGCGCTGTTTGAAGACGTCCATATGAATTACCAGGGTATTGTTATTGTTTAACAAGGCACAATCCAGAAAATACAGATATTCAGAGCAGGCTCTGTAAAAAAATTACGAAACAATTACCAGCATGTATCTATAGAAGAAAAAACCCCAATGATTAATGTTCAATGAATACGTCAGTCATCTGGTCCTGAAATAGCCAGTTATCTTTTTGAGAATGTTACATAACTTAGATTTGACCTAGATTTGTATGGCGGGTGTCGTCGTGACCTAGATTTGTATGGCGGGTGTCGTCGATTTTACCTAGATTTGTATGGCGGGTGTCGTCGATCAAACAGAAAACGTTTACTCTTCCTTCAGAATGCCTGGTTTTATTCACCATTGTCCATGGTCTTCACGCTAATTTCTGTTTTGTTTTTATTCAATCCTTGTTATCATGTTTTCGTTTGAATGTCAATATATTCTGTTATTTACGTTTCCAAATACTTCATATCGTGAAAATAAACAATGAGCTGCTCTTTATAAACGTTTTTTTTTTCAGCATTTACCATAACAAGGGGAAGAACTCTAGTGTGGAACCGGTTTGTTCAAATTATATAATCTGACGCAACATCCGTTTTTTTCTGGACACTCTTGAAGTAAATCTGTGATATTTGTTTCATGTTTATATCAATAACATTGACACAATATAAACAATTACAACAAATGCGTTTTACCTTGAGTAATTTTGGATATATTGATAAGGTATCACGGAGCGATATGCCGCTGACTTTCATTTGTAGTTTATAAAGTCATTATAATTAATAATGCATGTGTATTGTAATTTAAGTAATATATTAGATTGCCTTTCCATCAGTGATATGCTATGCCATTACAATACTGGAAAAACAAACAATCCTGCACAGTGGAGTGGAATAAGCCGTCTGCGTAGTTGTAGAATGTTCCAGTCAATGGTCAATCTCGCGGCAAGCTGCCAAAAATATTAACCAACGACGGAGGCTGGATTTGATAAGGTATGACTGATGGCAGACTTCCCGAGTGGCTCTGATGTTGTGTGATGCGGTGCCGAGCTTGTCTTCATTTTCTGTTGTGAAATTATATATTATTTGTGACGTGGACTTTGGTATCCATCTCGAGGCCTCGGATGTAAATAAAAGGCAGACACCCCTGACTGGACCAAACCATACGTGTTTTAACACTGCCATACGTGTTTGCGTTTAAAATACGTTTACAGACTATCACCTGGATACTAAACAACAGGTAACTATTATTTCGGGATAGTTATATATCATGTGACTGAATTTGTTCATTACTTACATAACAGAACGGAAATTTATATCAGTATTTTAGCTGTAATTAATTTCCAAATAGTTTTTAAACCATTCATGTCGATCAGGACTCAAAAAAAAAAGTATTCTTCCAAGTGGAAATCTTGACATGACTATAAGTCTGTTATTGTTGATCTCGCGATTCTGTTGTGATGGTCAGTAATGCCCATCACTAATTGACACTTAACTGACCACGCACGCGCTTGACGTAATTAGTAGGGCTCATTTATGCATATACTATATCTACCTACGTGTTTGTGTAATTGTAGTGACCTGCACTGACCGCAGCCATGCTTGAGGCAGACGCAGAAAGAGGTCAGATTCTTGCGAAGGTAGGTCATCGTGCATCGCCGGATTGTAGATAGCTTTATTTTTGTGAATACATGTCGAAATGCATTTTATATATTAATTTAAACTATCCATCAATATATTTTCTACGTAATCATATGTTGAAAAGTAAATACTTGAATTGATATTGTTCGTAAATGTATCTGTAATTACATGTCGAAATAATTAATCCGTTTCATAACTGTTGCTGCGCTCATATTTCTATTAGCATTTTTTGTATAATTTTATAACTTCAATAATGACTTCAAAGTAATAACATAACCATTGTGTTAATATTGTTTTACGGTTATTTACATACGATCAATAAAAACATTTGCTTACAACATTTGAAATGTAATTGGTAAGATACAATGAGATATCAATAAAGTTGTGAAGTAATGCCGTGTTAACAATTTGTAAGACTTTCTAATCATTGTTCAGTATTATCTTATAATATTAACATCACATCGTAAAAAAACAAAAGTACATGTTTTTAGTTTCGCATGTTAAAACGGTGAATTATCTGGAATCATCTTACAGATAACTTGTTGATTATTAGATGTTACATATATATTGCTGAAGTGTAGGGTGTAATTTAACGAGTTTAAGATATGAATGTCGTAGTCTAATATCTGATTGTAGACATGTCTTTTAAGAGTTCTATATTTTTTTCAATCGATCTTTTTCTTATTATTATTTCTTATTTAGACATATTAAAGCATTAAGTAATACCAAAAGGGGTCCGTCATGTCCCCTTTAAAATATGTAGATTCGAATAAAAAAAAAAATCATTTACAATCATTGTTCACACATCCGTGTGTCAAAAACTGATATCTCATGTATAATGCAATAATATCAATAATCTTGGTTGCTGAGATATCGTTTAACAAATTATAATATTAAACACTGGAAGGAATATGGATTTATTATAAAAGAAAAAAAATCATATTTTGAGGATTATCTCAAATTTCATTCTTTTTAAAAATCTTTTAATAAAATTGCGGTATGAAAATAAAATGATTTATCATATAATCTTTTGGCCAATGCTAAAAGTTAAAATAAAGCCTAAGAAAACACATTACTTGATAAAGTTAGTTTGCTCGGTTCATTGAAAAAATGCTACAACCTCAAGGTTTTACGTAAATTACATATGAGTGGGCATATATTTCTAGTGAATGGTTTGTAGATTCCATTAAACGTATAATTATATATCAAGCATACATACATAGATCTATCATTAAGTTATGAATCTCCCCGGATATATATTAATTGGTTACGTTTGATATATTACTTAAAATCTCAATGGCTGACGAAATGCTGGTAAATATCACTGACTATTAATTTTGTTGGCGATTTGTAAATATAAGTTATGTATACGTCCATATTCATATTTATTAACGGTTGATAAATTTGTGTATTTATTGTTTGATGGTTGATAAATCTGTCGATATATTTATTAATGCTTGATAAATTTGTCTATATATTTATATATGGTTGATAAATCTGTCTATATTTGTTCACTGTTTGTAATTCCATCTATATATTTATTAATGGCTGATAATGTCTATATATTTATCAATGGTTGATAAATCTATACATATTTATTAATGGCTGATTGATATGTCTATATATATGTTGATGGTTGATAAATATGTTTAGATATTTATTCTATTAATGGTTGATAAATATATCTATATATTTATTAATAGGTTGAGAAATCTGTCTTAATATTTAATTTTGTTTAAACAATATTTTATTAATATTAAGGTTCTTACACACAACATCACAATACAAACAATATATACATATTGGATTGGAAAACAAGCTAAAAGCTTATATTAATTCCTTTCAAAAACCAAATATTTATCAATGGTTGATAAATCTGTAAAGATATTTATCAATGGGTGATACATCTGTACAGACATTTATCAATGGTTGATAAATCTGTATAGATATTTATCAATGGTTGATAAATCTGTATAGATATTTATCAATGAAATATCAAACTTAAGACACCTTAATGGTACTTTGAAATCATATCATCTACCGACAGTATAACAAATGCTTCATTAGCACATAATTGATAAATCAGTTTTATTGAAAAAAATCTAAAATATCTGATTAATTCATTGGATTATTACATAGTGTTTACAGTCAAAAGTATCTGTCATATCCTACGAATTGATAATTAGTAGGCGAATTAAAAGGGGGCGAAAAAAAAATACAAAAAGTGTGCAAAATGGAGGCAAAAGTGTTATAACGGTGATATTATTTTTACTAACACGCAGTTATTTGAAGGTTCTGATAAAAAAAAACTATTATCGGAGATGTTTATTTGTTCATTACAATTATTTGGCGTGAAATATAAGACACTTACCTGAAACAAGGCAAAACCAGACATCACAGAGTAAAGGTAGGTCAACAAGGTGTCGGCATTATGTCCTCTGTTAAACTCGACATCTTCCTCAGTCGAAATAATCGTTCAGCGTTGTTGATGACTCGAGGTAGTTATTTCATCAAGACAGCTTTCTAGTTGAAGAATAAAATAAAAGCGACATGAAAAAAATACCGCATGTTTTATTTGCGACTGATAAAATATAATGGCATACTACAGGTGAGCACAAAATAAATGATAATGAAAAATCTACTTAACCTGGTTTTGGACACTCAGTTGATTCTATTGTTTCCTTGAACACATAACAAAAGTAAACATTACCTACTTTGAATGCAAAACATTCTCTTTTACAATGAATAAGAAATATTTAACATCTCTTCACATAACCGAATGTAAAATAAATTGAGTAAAAGATGGCTCTCAAAGACTAAATATGGAAATTGATTTAATGAGTCGTCAATGACGCCATTGACTTTATATTTCATTGATGTTGAAATTCCTTTGTTTATTCTTAACAAGACAGTGTTTCCTGTTTCGCAATTACAACACCTGTTTATTTAACGTATTGACATTTTCTTGATGTTTATTCACCAAGAAACTTCCCAGACGGTATTCGAGCGGAAGTGGTCTTTAAATATGCATGCACATCGGAAAGTGTACGGTTGTAAATATTTTTAATGTCTACTTATTCCACCCTTTTCTGCCTATTTTCTATTTTTCCGTCCAAAGCACGATGATTCCTGCTACCAAACACAGAATGCTTATTGCAAAATCCCTCATTGGTTTAACTAATCCATATTCTAAATAATGTATGGTCATTAACGAAGATGTGTTCAACGTGATTGATTTTCGTACCTTTTTATCTGAAAGTCCACAAATATTTTGTGGAAATCCCAACCATCACAGAAGGTCCGAGATTGGAAAAAACAGCTATATCATGCAGATTTAATAGTATTTACTTTTTGGTAAATGTTGAGAAGCTCCGTATATAATCGACAGTAAACTTTGAACAAATTATAGATTTTAACGGAGACCCTTGAAAAACTACAAGGTTAGTAGGACCAAATGTTCAGTAGGGTAAGCGTCTTCAGCGTCATCAACGACACCTGCTATGTTGACCTAGATTAAATCCACATATTCTCCAAACGAACAAAATGATAATAGACCCACCAGACACTCGAAATAGAATATTTGCCTGTTCTGTCAAACCGTTGACCACGAAACGTCGGCACGAAACTTCGGTACCAAACTTCAGCACCAAACTTCGGCACTAGTAAGTATCGAAATGGTATTCACACACGTGTGTCTCTTGTACAATCCTATTCCAATTTGATCAATAAAAATTACAGAAGAATCTCGGTCATCACGCATTGTGTTTCGTCCCGGATATGACACAGTCCAGATGGTTATTAATGTCATTTTGAAATGTGTTTTGCTGGCGTAACTTGGTCCTCAATTCCGTTGTAATGAGGGTGATATTGTCTTTCCTTTGTATTTGATTCTTATTCTGTCCTTGCAATCATTTTGTATCAGTTCATATTTTGTCCAAATGTGTTTTAATTTTTAAGTTTAAGATGTAAACATAAACTATGATAAAATTAAAATCACAATTGACTTGTTGTCAATGCAAGCTGCAAGTCATACTTAGTTGTTCATCAAATTAGAACAAAATCAAGGTTTCAGTCAAAAACGTGTTTAATTGATAAGGCGAAAAAGAACCGGTTCACTGACTGTTACACATTAAGTAATCTTAAAGAGACATATTTAGTGCTTAATTATTTTCTACTTACCTTATTGCGGAAATGTTAAATCTGGCAATGTTTCTACTGTTAAATGCACCAAAGAATGTTGTAACCCTGGTCAATTCTAGCCGCAATATACCGCTAGGCTAGGGAGATCTTCTCTTTAGTTCAATCGGTTGAGCATACGACTAGTAAGCTAGAATTCCCGGGTTCGATTCCTTACGGAGGCAATAATTCTGTTACAAGGTATTGAACTAAATACTATATTATGAATTTCATGTTCAATATCATACATTTGACATATTTATACACGAATTACCTTTGTTGTATTTAACACTAATTTTTGAAAGATTTAGTATGGAGATCCCGTGGTATTTCTTTCCTAGCTTCTGATTGGTTGATTGATGCTAATAAAAAAGTTGTGTTGTACATCACTGTACGATCTGTAATTGCTGGGTTTATCGGGAAAATTGAAATGTTTAATCTCAAATAGCCCTTTTTGTCACGGATATGAAATATTGTTCAACAAATTGCATATGCTAATCCGCTATTGTTTTTCTCGAGACCGGAAATAATGATCTCGATAGGCATGCAAACTATTCCGACCATTCCATTAATTTCTCGCGCTGTTGGAGACTTTGACGTATAAACTGACAAGTGACTATCATGTATAATAACATTCCAAGCTCAGTGATCAATCACCTTATCACACTTATCTGCCGCTGACTAGACAGACGCGAGGGGGCGCAATCATCGCTTCATCGGACAATGGTCACCGTACAACCCCACTAAAGTACAACCCACGCGCAAACACGTAAAGCACACGTTACGCTTCAATCAACAAATTTACTATATCGTGTGAACTGTCAAAACGATATTTTAGTAAAGAGCAAAAACGTTACATTTCTTTCAAATAAACATTATACAGAAATAAGTTCTTGCTGAGTTCCACTAAACCTAAATCACCGTAAAGAATCGACGATCGTGACATTTGCGCACACCGCACCATGAATCTGAAATATCATTATCGAACGTTCGACGAAGCATCAACTATGAACCCGACAGAACTGCAATAAAAAAAGTTAGCAATTTTACCATATTATGTGTAGATTACGACAGATCACGTGACGGTCATTTTCAGATTGAGAATGGATCACGAATTGAAATATTAAACACTTTTTTTGAACATATTACTACTATGTCTGTTTGCGCAAAAACAAATGTGAGAGGAATCGCAATGTAAAATTACAAAAATATATAGATTAAAAAATATATAGAAAAACAACATAGTTAAAAACATATATAGAGACCCAAAAATTTAAAGATACAAAAATATATCGGTAAGTAAATATATTGATAAAAAATTATATAAATAAAAAACATATAGGTACAAAAATATATCAATAAAAAACATATATAGATACCAATTAAGCATTGATGTCATTTTTTTTAGTTTCATCGGGGTATGAAAACAATTTTGTTTGCAAACTGTAGGAATCCGCGAATGGGGATTCTTACAGAAGTTTGCAAACAAATTTTTTTCCATACCCCTATGAAACGAAACAAATATTGACCTCAACGCTTATAATTAATTTTTAAAAATAATTTTCTGATTCAAAACATGTTTTATGTACAATTTTACTGGTTTCATATGGGATTCTTTTTTCCCAAATCAATACGCAACGTCAATTGTCGTATTGTGACGTCACATTTTTCGCGCCATTCTCGAAATTTCTTTCATAGAAGAATGAAAAGAATTTTTCGACCAATCACATTTGAGTATTTACCATGAAAACAAAGAAAAATTAATTATAGTGGTATGAAAAAAATCTCAACCAATCAGTAAGCCGCATTCTGCTTACAAACAATAGAAAATTAATTATAATATAATGAATATATGATTATGATCATGAATGTCGTTCGACATCAGAAAGACAAAGAAAACAAATTACCGCCTAAATAAAGAAACCCAAATTCAAACTGAAAATAAAATAATGTGCTCCGGCAAAGTAAGCGTCATGCACTAGGCATATCAACAAGCATTAAACATATATGACTTTTTATCGCATAAGATCATGATGTCGAATATAACACTTTCCATTGTTTTGTTTATCAACCTGCATCTCTCGAAACCTTATGGTGTTGATTTCTCGGCCAGTTGTCGCTATCCGTCACAAACATTGCGATAAAGGTAACAATCCCTTGAATATCGAACCAACTGGGGAATATAAACCTATAGGAACGGGATGCAGGTATGTTACTATTTAGAAATGGAAAATTAACAATAGAGAAATTGAAATCACCTTGTTTATCATACAGCTTCGTTGTAAGCTGTCCATGTTGGTTACGTTGTAAGTTAAGATCACGATAAGCGGCTGATATTGAAGAGTTCAAATTCTACAGGCATATCTGTATATCGTCATTAATGAATGTTTTGTTATTTAAAGATTACACTTTGTCAATATACCTACAGGTGAAATCGAAAGACTTCGCAAGGTCTCTGTTACTTATAATGATAGGCTCTTCGATATAATCAGCTTCGTATGGAAACAAAAAAAGATTAAGTCAACGGAGGGGTGCAGTTTGTTCCTATTGGTATCCCAAAAATTGTAAGAAGATCTGGTCACCATACTTAACAAAGATGTTGTCAATCAGATATTAAATCATTCTTATAAGTTCATCTTAAAGAAAAAAAGCAAAAAAAAAAAAAAAAAAAAAAACAACAATTTTGGTATTCAATTTATGATCGCTAGCTAGCTTTGAATGGTGGGTGTCTTCGATTTGACCTTAATGTGTATGGTGGGTGTCTTCGATTTGACCTTAATGTGTATGGTGAGTGTCTTCTATTTGACCTTAATGTGTATGGTTGGTGTCTTCGATTTGACCTTAATGTGTATGATGGGTGTCTTCGATTTGACCTTAAAGTGTATGGTGGGTGTCTTTGATTTGACCTTAATGTGTATGGTGGGTGTCTTTGATTTGACCTTAATGTGTATGGTGGGTGTCTTCAATGAAGACGACGCTTACCAGTCCGGGACGCTAGGGTTTATTATCATTGTATTTGAGGAGCGGTCTTCGCGGAAATATTTTTATGTTAACATGTGAATATTGTGTTCTAATTTCAATTTTGTTACCGCGTCAATATTGTTCCTGTCGTAGTTGTACCGAGAGAAATATATGTATGTATATATACAATTGTATATATATTTTTAAGAACTAACGTACATGTCTGCAGAATATTTTATATATATATTGTAAACAACACATCTAGTGGAAAACAAACATATATGGGTCCCAATCTAAGTAAAATTAGACCTGTAATTTCCTCTCCTCTACGATACTCTGCGATACACTTCAATACATTGAGGTATTGCAGTGTATCGTAGAGTATCGTAGAGGAGTGGAAATTACAAGTCTGATTTTAATTAGATTGATATGGGTCCTAGCAGTCGTGGACGTTATAGTTGTTTGGAAACTATATGTCCACAAAATTATTCCGACGCAGTAGTTTAATATACTATTATAGCTTTTGGTATGGTTAATATATGACTTTATTAACCTTGGAAAATATAAACCGAGGACTAAGTCTTAAAAACAATACATGTATTGACCGAAATCAAAAGGCTATAATAGTTTCATTATAAAATTTCTATTTCGACTTTTTGATTATTGAATGAATGCAAGTATAACACTTGTACATGTAAAGATAGTATTGCTTTATGAAGCATTTATAAATATTCAGTTATATCTTTAAACACCATGCAATCTAAAAATAAACTGATGTATTATAATGTATTCAATACACTAATTATGAGATAATTTGATAATATAACATTCAAAGTTATTGCTTGTTATGTTTCAATAGCATGCAGGATATTTGACACTGTTGGACAAATACCAAGTGGAAGTGATTCATCACTAATATATTTTTAGAAACACCCAGTTAAGCGGAATAATTACTAGCTTATTTGCACGCCCGGTTAATAAGTCTTTTTATCGGGAATCAGTTGATAATGTTTTAGCTAATCAGAAAGTGTGAAAAATGTAATTTTAAAATAATGACTAATATCCCATCTGTGCTCAACTGCTCAAACCAATTCAAGACTGTTTAAAAAATTAGAAAATATAAATGCATAATAGCCTCTCCTTATGTAATTTCTGCACGATTATTTAGAGAACGTGACCCCACTGGATTTGATGCACGTGAAGGTGAAGCAATGTTAGAAAACTATTGTTTTAATTACCTGGAACTTTCAAGAGCTTTCCATGAAATCTTTTATTTAGTTAACTTTGTCCTTGTTTCACTGATTTTCATTGGACGTCGGCATTCGTTTTACGAGTGACTACACAACTAGTTGTTTTCGTTAGCATTGTTTCAATTCACCTTTAGTTAGCGTTTGACCAGGGTGAGGAAGGCTTTGGGATCTGTCCCCTGCCGAGACCTACCAGAATCTATAAAAGGATAGTTGCTACTTCTGCTGAGCGCAAAGGTGTTTTGGGAGGGGTCGACAGTATCATGGGTGTACTGCTTGATGTCTTTGTCAGTATGCTCCAGTCAGATAGCACTATAATGTCGGCATCAATTCCGCACTATCATGAGACAAACACGAACATACCGCAACCTCCTAAAACACACACACCATTCGCATATATCTCGCTCAAAGGGGAGGAGATAGGGAGTCAAACAATCCTAACCAAACTACACCAAAGTATTTGTTGAACGCGTTCGGTATACTCTCATGTTTATGCTTTACCCACTTGTTCAGGCCCAAATAATTGCACTTTGTGGACGCCATCATAGGGATAACATTGTATCGAAACTGTTTGATCTGTTTGTGGTACCTGATGCTTTGTAGTTTATCATGTTTAGGTTCTAACGTAACATGTAAGATATTTTATTTACAAGGAGGACTTTGCGTAATTTTTATAATGCTGCCTTTACATACTATAGTTTATTTTGTTCAATAGTCTAATTTCAAGTATCCGAACGCTTGCCCAAAAGCAAATGTCCGCAAAAACAGAGCAAAATCTTAGCATTGAGTCCCTACTGTTTATATATAAGTAGCAAGCTCTCGCCTCTTGACCCCGGTTACAACTTACAGCATATGTTTACTATGAAGTAGATCGACCGGAAATTTCATCTAGGATCTGTTTTTCGTAATGAACACTGGAATTGCGAATTAAAAGATTTTGTCGTACAAAGTTATTTTCACATATTTGTTAAGGTTGCTGTTGATTATGTGTCCTTGGCTTGTGATTTCGTAACTCTAGAAATCGTTCTGACTAAAAACAACGGAACTGCTACATGGTATCACTTAATGCTTGAGGAGTTATGTCCCTTATGTCATTTCAAAATTTTTGTAGGGGATATTGATTTGAGAGTTACGCCCCTTCAATAACAGAAAGAACATTGTTTTTCAGAGCATTGATGCAATGAACATATTAATAATGACATGCTCACATAACCGCATCTAATTAAAATATTGATACTTGTTAATTATACGAGACAGTTACATTTCCTTTCTGCAGTATAGTTATACAAAATGTATTTTCAAACAATCATATATGTTTAGGACGCAATTAAAAATAACATCATCATACTCATAAAATATAGCAACCCCCAATATTTACAAAGAATTTTCTATAGTTACATATTAATGTATATTATTAATTAATTATTATTAATTATTAATATTATATACTTACATAGTACCAATGTCCTCAATTACATAATATTAATTTCTACCCTAATAGCTAGAAGCTAATATATATAATCTTTTCAATAGATTGTGCATGATTTTAAAAGCAAAGACCTGAATTAAATTATAGTTATATCTATGCCGATACTAAATGATCTTACGTAGGTTGTTTCCATTCTATATGGAATCATTTAAGCAGTACCCCTTTCCTTAAATAAGGCAGTTATATTAAACTTTTAAAATCAATTTAGTATTGTGTACTTTCTATGCTTTCAGAGTACTCTCCGAAACTTGAAAATGATGCTCGACAACTCTTACAAGTGGAAATGGATATCGCTGATATTTACAATCTCGACCACTGCCTTCCTCGTCATCAGTGTATCTGTCTGGGTGGTGAAAGACCGTCAGATCGAGGCGGCCAAGCTACCCAGTTGCGCTCTTGATTCGGACAAACAAGTGTCGAGGTCAAAACGTCAGGCCGCTAGTCAAGCAGACGTATTCGCCGCCATTACACCGGAGGAAATTGATGAGGTGCTAGACTACTTATATTCGGACACGGACTTAAACTTGACAAAACCAGACGAAGCTGCAATTGACTCAAGTTTCATACACACTTTGGAACTACAGCCCCCAAATAAGAAAAGGGTGCTTGATTATTTGTCCGGTTCTGGCGGACAACCGGAAAGAATGGCCAAGGTTTTGATTTTTCGCGGAGATGCAACGCCTCCTGTCCTCCAGGAATATATTGTAGGACCCTTATCCAACATTTCAGTAGCGAAGGTGATGAACACGACTGCCCGGAAAACCACTATTCCGTACAACTTCAGGCCATTCTCGTCTTTCGAATTTAAAGCCATCTACAAATATATAATTAGGTACATAGCAACTCATGCTGGACACGTCCTGCTGGAAAGCTACAACGCTACTCCGTTTGACTGCGGCAGTCAGTGCTTGAGGTTCGCCATGACCCCAATATCGAGTGCTTTTCTACCAAATGGTGAACGGAAGTCATGGTTCTGGTTTGCTTACGACATTGAGTTTTATACGCTACATCCTCTTGATTTCCAGTACAGGGTCAACATGACGAGTGCTAACCCCAAGGAATGGACAATTGAGAATGTATGGTACGCCAAGCAGATGTTTTCTAGTCTTGATGACTTTTTGACCCAGTATACACGTGGAAACATTAACAAGACCGTCATGAACTTCCCATCCGCCGAAGAAAACAAGTATAGTTCTTTAGAATTTCGAGAACCCTTGTTCCCTGAAGCAGTTCTCCGTCCTCCTATTCAAGTGGAACCCGACGGATCCCGTATCACAGCTGCTGGCAATGAAATACATTACCTTGCTTGGGATCTCAAATACCGTATGTCTCCAACAGTCGGGCTTCAACTTTTTGACGTTAACTTCGACGGTGAGAGAATTCTGTACGAGATAAGTCTGCAAGAGGTTGTGGTGACATATTCCGGTTTCAGCCCTTCCGCTCGGATGCTGAATTATGCCGACAGTGCAGGCTTGTTCGGTACCAGATGCAGAGGCCTGCTCCCCAGTGTTGACTGTCCGGCAAACGCACGCTTCTTTAACACACATTTATACTCGGCTAATGAAGGAGGTCATCGGACATACGAAAATGCCATGTGTGTATTTGAACATACTACAAACACACCAGTTCGCAGACATCGCGCCTATGGGCGGATTGGGGCATTTTACGGTGGACTGGTAAGCTCTGTGCTAGTAGTGAGAACGATTCTGTCTGTGATAAATTACGACTATATCTATGACTTCTACTTCTATCAGACCGGTGCAGTAGAGGTGAAGATTTCCCTTACAGGCTATCTTGGAACTACCTTCCACACCCCAGAAGAAAACCCATACGGAGTTCACATCAAAGAAGGCATCAATGCTGGTATCCACAACCACTTATTTCATTTGAAGGTTGATTTAGACGTGAAGGGAACCGAAAATAAGTTTGAAACCCTCGACATTAAAGTTGAAAACAAGACAGACCCATGGGTTGATGGAGGGTATCACATTCAAACATACTATGAAAGAAATGTGAAAGAAACGGAACTTGATGCAGTCTGTAATTATAACTTCTCGACTCCGAAATATCTTCTCGTCTCTAGCCACAATGCGACCAGTGCACAAGGTCTTCCTCGGTCGTATCGACTGTTACCAAGGGGAATGTCGAATATGCTGGTGAATTCTGACTACGGCTTCTCTAACTCTATATCATGGGCGAGACAACAGGTGGCCGTGACCCGCCACAAGGATGACGAGGAGACAAGTACTTCAATATTCGCTATGTGGGATGCTAGCGATCCAGTGGTCGACTTTGCCAGGTACATAGAGGACGATGAGAATATTGTCGGGAGAGGTAGGTTCATTCTTTTATTTTTTGTTATAATTTATTGTAATTCTGCTAAATACTAATAACAATATACCGCTCAGCTAGAGAGAACTTCTCTTCAGCTTGATTTACTGAGCACAAGACTAATAATCCTGAGGTCACGGGTCTGTCCCCAGCAGAGGCATTGATTTTACCATGCCTTCTGATACACTACAGCAAAATAAACTGATATGATGTTAAAGTCATCCATTAGTTGTATACAACTGTACAGATATGAACAATTTGTCCGCAATTCATCTCCTAATCCTTAATCATACTAAGAATGCTACCTTTGAGGATCAACAATATTATCCTGGTTGTTGAAGTCAGAACATATTCACAAAGTAACTAGTGATGCTTGCATTAAAAATAATACTAAGAATATTGTCCTTAATTAAAGGTCAAAGTTTCTTGATATGTCAATTAGGAGTGAAAGTTTTAAATTTTTGAAAGAAACGTCCAAATCATCGAAATTATTTTTTTTAAATCCTGACACAGACCAAAAATTCATTTCTTTTTTAGGATATTGTTGCCTGGGTCACCCTCGGAACACAACATATCCCGCAGATAGAAAATGTTCCCAACACAGGTACGGTGGGAACGCATCTGTCTCTCTTTATCATGCCCTACAACTACTTTGACGAGGATCCCTCCATGAGATCACGTGACGGTGTGCGTGTCACTCCATTTTCAAATGATCATCCGACAGACGGCGCTGTTGTAGAACGCCATAACCGGAAGCCAGACGAGGCGTGTGTGGCGAGCGTTTCTCTCCCAGATGATGACCTACGACGGAACAGTAGATTTCTGTTTACATAGTTATAGTGACTTACGAACTACATTTAGTGAACACAGGCAGCTAAATTATTGGAAAATATTCACGTGTTCACAATGATTTGTTATATTAGAGATAGACAAGAAGGAACTTTAATTTACCAAACAATGAGACCCAAGTTCTTCTCTGAACTTGCAGAAAATTGTTATATGTGAATTTTGTTATCATTTCAGCACAGAAGCAATGCAATACGTTTTGTGTGTGTTCTGAAACACATATCAGACTTAATTAAGCGCTCCAGTGATTGATAGCGCTGCATGTTGTTGTCATTTTTCCAGAATATTTATGTATTGTAATATATCTTGTTTTGAAATATATCAAATATTTACAACCCAATACGCATGTAAACAAGCTTATATTTGGATTAATAAGTCTTCAGTTTTACATTCAAATATGAAAATTGTATGAAAAGGGTTAGTATAGAAGTGTTAGAAATATATCAATCCATGGTGCAGTATATTATGACGTACTTTTCGTCAATACTGTATGGTTGTTAAGTTTCGAGGTGCTAATATATTGCGCAGTTTTCCAAATCGGACCTAGTTCCTGACCTGCCTCCTGCCTCTTAAATATTGAAGTTATAATTAAACTTGAGCTAGATAATTTTGGTTTCTAGAATATGTCTGATTCATAAGTTTCAAAATAAGGAGAGATTTTATATCACAGCTAAGCTGCGCTATTCTTTACAAAAAACTTAAGGCTGTTGGCCAGAATAAACTGATTCATGGACATTGCATTTTAAGCATCCTACAGTAAGTTTTTCTATCAATTTGTGAATTCATATTTATATTCGCTGCGCGTTTATTTTCGCGATGTATTCAGCGAAATTAATCCCCGCGAAAAGTAACAACTATACAGTGTATTAGTCCCTAAAACGATGTATATTAATATATAAACCAGTGTTATGATAATTGTTTAATTAATTTAATTATAAATTATTAACGTGTTTATTTATCACTCCAAATTTTATTTTTTACATCATGCTTAACTATTTGTATGTAACAATGTATTCGTTTCCATTCACACATTCCTATTGGTAAAAGTGATGTGTGGGGAACGAAAACACATATATTATAAAGTTTTACTACGGCAGCATTTGTATAGTTATTTCTTTGTGCTTATTATGAAGGTTTTGTATATGTGTTTATTTGCTTTTCGTCATTTTGATTTTAAAAAAGTATACAGATATTACAGGCTTACCTCAACCATATCACAGGCCTAATGATCTGTATCCTTCTCAAGAGTGTTCATTGTGTATATCTGTCTTTATATAAATCATGCATGTTGTTGACGAAATGCTCGTTTGAGCAGAACATTGAATTTTCTATTCATTATTTCCGACTGGGTACCATTATACCCGTAAATATTAAAGATTTGTTTTGGTGATATTTATTTGGAAATAAAACATGAATAATTCAACCTAATCTGCTGTGTTTTATTACATTAATTAGTTTCAATATCCCATTCCATAGTAGGGATTTATAGCCTTTATATCTATATTAAGTCGATAACATGTATGTCTGGTTCGACAGGAAATTCATATATAATAACATTTAGATGTTCAGCGTCACAGAACTTTGATCTCTCTCAAATGGATCTTAAATAATGCTGTATTTACATACGATGGAAATTTTATGGATGTATGCTTCATAGATTTGCAATTAAAACTTGCACTATATGAAGTATTGCTTTTTTATGAATGCCGAAATTTTCTTTAATATTGCCATATTTAGATTCATATATGTTCATACAAGTTGTTTGAATAAATAAGGCGATCTATTTATGGAATATCGATTTCATTACATGGCTTCGTAGAGCTGTTAATGTCTACCAAAGGTTCCACGCCTCGCGCTATATCATAGTTGACCTCGATGTCATACGTACCGAAACAAAATGGCTGTTGAAAGGATTGCTACAATGAATTATTCTGCTAAAAGCTTAAACATGTTATAGAATGTCTGAGAAATTATACCTAGTGGAAGGTGACTTATAAAAACTAGTCGTCAGCTGAGTGTATTTTGGAATAGCGATGGCAAGCTGTTCGTCAGTCAGCTGTCAACAGTTTTAAATCACAATATCACTACTGAAATCGCGATGATATCCACAACAGTCAATTTTTTTTAGTTTTCAACACACAAATTTATCATATGTATATAGGAGCTTACCTGTCACTATGATGTTCAGTTTTGTGTACACCTTGTGGCATGGAAAAACACGAGGACAGTTATAACATTGCGGAGGTATTCGGAACTTTACTCACAAATCAATCCACCAAGATCATCCGACGAAATGATCACATAAAAATCCATTTTTTAAATGTTTTAAATGTTAGATTTATCCGGATATGTCACAGTGTGAAATGCCAGTGTTTATGTATGTCCCTTTACCCTAGTGAGAGGATACATCCAGGTCAAAGACAAGCATTTGTACAGGTGAGGTAACACGTACATTGTATATTGGAATAAAACGCCGCAGACCCAATCATGTAGTTCCGAGATCAATTTATGTTTGCAAAGATTGTATATATAGAGGTAACACAACGAGTGGTTGTTGGATATGGAATTTATTTCACACGAGTAAGTTATTTTTTAAAAGTTACAAAAGACACGAGCTTTAGCGAGTGTTTTTTGCAACTTTTAAAAAATAACTTACGAGTGTGAAATAAATTCCATATCCAACAATTTCGAGTCGTGTGACCTGTTTCTACCACAATAATATCGGATTGAATCAAAGGGAAATGTGGCCAAGCACAATTTCGCGTATGCAAATAAAGTGTGCCGGTGACGTCCGGGACCCGGTGATGTGACGTCATTAGATAATTGATGACGTCAATAACAATTGCAGCTTGGGTCGAAGTTCACCGTGTTAGCCAATCAAAATGCGTACAGAGTTTATACCACGTGTGGTATAAACAGATTGTTAATCAACAGCTGTAATGATTAACTGATGGTCTGAGAGTTGAATAACACGGGGCATTGTGGTAGAAATATATATATTCACTCTTCTGATGTACATAGTAGTTCGTTATGAACAAAGACACATTGAGGTTATTGAACATTTAAAAGCATTAATTGATGTACATGATTTGAACTTTATTAAAAGTGACCACGAATCTCATCAACTGTATTGTGATATAAAGTCTCTTAATATACATGTAGCTCTACTTTATGGTATAGCACTCATACAGTCAACATTCCTTGATTTACGATTTGATATGCTGACGGTTATTCAGCATTTTTTGATTACATTGTTGTGTTAACTTTCGTATATTGTTAATCAGACAGTGTTCACGCTATTGTTTATCTTCTACATACCAACAAGGATGATTCCGTCAATACTAAATCAATACCACGATGTTAAAATAGTTTGAGTCGCGACAAAGTTCTGGCCTCAAAATGTCTAATATCCTGTGTAAGGGCCAGAGAAATCTCGGGTAATACGATATTGAACAAATTACATATGACCCGTGATGAAACCCATTAATGATTTGTACGCCACAATAAACATGCATATTTCAAACAAAACTATTTTAACATTACAGAAAAGGAAACTCATACCTATTATATTCTTAACCACACTACTCTGAAGATGATAGTTATATCATAGGACGTCTGCTTCTGGTTAGAATTTATAGGGAAACTAGCCCTATTCCTTTTTAACTTTAACTTTAATTCGAGCATGATGTAAATGAGGTTGACAAATTGCAGCCTATGCCGATTAAGTTCACACACAACCGAACATAACCCTCGAGCTGCCAGAAACACCTCATTCACAATACTAAAGGTAACAATCATCATCTCATTTTGGATTGATCTCAACAGTCATAAAAAACGAGATGGTGATTCAGGGAAGCTTTATGCTAATACAAAATTCAACCCCCAGGCTTTATTCAACATTTAGGGAAGCCTATTTGGGACTAAAGCAAACTATCCATGTTAGAAATCTTGTCTTTCCTTTTTCATTGATGTCTCCTCAGTTCCCGTTGTCTTTCCTTTTTCATAGATGTCTCCTCAGTTCCTGTTGTCTTTCCGTTGCTCAAGTGCCCTATACTAATCGTGTTTGGGCCGTCGCCCGTCGTGTATCCATAAACAATTTACATTTTCCGCAGTAATCCCTGAACCAATTTTAATGATTTTTTAATGAACCTTCCATTGCGAAAGGACAACCAAAATTGTGAATTACAGTGTAACCTGTCTAAACCGGATGTCATTGAGAGACAACTTGGCGGGTTTACCCAGGTATTCGGTTTATAGAGATCGGTAGTAACCACATCTGAGAAATGGGCTTTGACTTTAATTTAGAACAAAGAAAATGTACACCCCAGCTATCAAGTACTTACTACAACAAAGGAAAAGTCAGCCGTTTCACGATCTGGATGTTTTTTACAAGGGCATATTAATAAAAATAAAGTTGTTATGTATAAGGTCTCCACCACCAGGCGACTGAGGGGTGGGGCTAAAGTGGTCAAATTGACTGAAATTTCAAAAGTCTTCTTCTTAAGACCAAATAGGGTAGAATCAAATCTCTTCATAAATGGAAGGGTCTAAAGGTTCTTTACGAAAATTGTAAATTTCATGACGCCGGGGTCTCATGTTCGTCCCTGGAGAGTGGGTAAATTTGACTATAATTTACATAGAGAAATCACTTTTGTGTATGATATGTTGAATTCTATTGGAATTAGTTCTCACTTGCTTAAAATCTTAAGTATGGAATGGCAGTATGTTGGTATGCACATGTTGGTCCTGAATGATCCCGAGGAGCTGATGGGCGGAGATGGAACTTAAGGCGCTTTACAAACGTTGTGAATTCCATGACCCTGGGGTCTCAAGGGATCCACAGGGGCTGAAAGACGGGACCAAAAAGGGTCAAACTGAAAAAATTCAGACCTCGTTTGATGACTAAGGTCCATGAGTATCTTGCTATTGTTTTCCCTTCAGTTCCTGTTGTCTTTCCATTTGTATTGTTTTCCCTTCAGTTCCTGTTGTCTTTCCATTTGTTTTGTCTCCTCAGTTCCTATTGTTGTTCACCAAAGATTTATTTTTCAGACCATGATATGTTAGAATTTAATAATCTTCCGAAATATGCCGATGTAGTAAAGTTTATTACAGTTGTTATATATAGAAATTGTATTGATGGTACCATATATTTTAACCAAAATAATAACTTCAATGAAAGTCAGGTGAACGTTAAGGCCCGTGGGCAGCTTGTAATGGTTGTCCTCATGTTGCCGTATTTTTACATTGCTAAGGATTCAAATCCTGTCCTCTAATCTCTGACTCAAAGATTTAGCACGTT
The DNA here is from genome assembly GCF_902652985.1 of Pecten maximus. NCBI lineage: Eukaryota > Metazoa > Mollusca > Bivalvia > Pectinida > Pectinidae > Pecten > Pecten maximus. The sequence continues at coordinate 28,301,254 of NC_047023.1, read as the reverse complement.
TGTGTTTGAAATATTGGTGGTAACTGTCGTTCCAGTTTATAAACCTGTTATGGTCGCCGTGCCTTTTCGTAGCAGCGCTGACCTTCGAACTTGTCCACATTTGTGCCTGTAGTTACACTGAAGTGAAAATTCGCCTTATCATATAAAGACGTTCAAACTTTAAAAATAAAACTCGCTGCTTGTATACTACACATAAATGAGGCCATGAAGTTGATGGTCGTGGTATGCGTTAGCAGCACTTGGCGAACAACTGATAAGATGTAAGTCTGCTCGTGTTAACTAATTCACACGGTTTTCGTAGACGAAGAAGTCAGACACCCGAGAGTTTGGTACAGAAAGTAAATTCAATCTGATAAAGACATCATCATCGCAATATAGTTCTATAATACTCCCGTGGCGAATGAAACATTTGAGGAGACCTTCTGGTGAAATGTTCACCCGTAAAAACACATTTCACTATTCAGTATAGTATGGAAGCAAGGGCTACCCAAATACAATTAACACATTATTATTATATAATACATGTATGTATATACTTTGTGGTTTAGAATTCGATAAAGGAAGACGTCAACACGTATAACGATGGAACCATCATTACACCCATTGACGTATTATAAGATACAGTGGACTCTGTCTAAGTCGGACTCCTTTGGGACCACATAATAAAGCCGGTTTATAGAGAGTTCCTGTTTGTAGAGAGTTCCGGTTTGTAGAGAGTTCCGGATTGTAGAGATTCTGCTTTTATATCGGTGCTGAATGAAAAAATATGATATATTATAAAGAAGATGGCATTGTTACGAAAGCCTATTAGGTCATTTTGAAATGTAAACTAAAATATATCTCGTTAAAACGCTATAACTATATCATTAAAACGCGTAAGTATGATTTTATCTCGTTAAAATGCGATAATTATCTCGTTAAAACGCGTAAGTATGATTTTATCTCGTTAAAATGCGATAATTATCTCGTTAAAACGCGTAAGTATGACTTTATCTGGTTAAAATGCGATAATTATCTCGTTAAAACGCGTAAGTATGATTTTATCTCGTTAAAATGCGATAATTATCTCGTTAAAACGCGTAAGTATGATTTTATCTCGTTAAAATGCGATAATTATCTCGTTAAAACGCGTTAGATATGTTAAATAATAGATATCATAGATAACTATCGCGTTTTAACGGGATAACTAGTGCGTTAAACGAGATACATATATATATTTTTTTTGCTTTTCAAAATGAACCGAATAGGCTTTCGTACATTGTGAATTATTCATGCATACACAAACTTTGAATTGAATAACATAATGTAATTCAACACTTGCAATAAGACACTCAATCAATTAGTGCTGTTTGTTTAAGGCGGCCTTCGACGGAGTCCAAACAATAAACAGATCTGACACTGTCTACAAGTGCAGATTCCCAATATGAGGAATTAGCCTCAATTTCTAAATGGTCCTTAATGTCGGCGGCTGTCGCGAGATCTATGTTAGTTAAACGGAGTAATGCAAAATGTATGTCGTCATCATCATCTCTGATTACGTTAGTGTAGTGAGGTTCGCGAAGGGGAAGCCAGCCTGCATGAAACATTTCTTAATTACGATACATTTACAAACACGTAACATTATTGGTATAAATTGACATAAATGCATTCTTTATTGAACGTAACAACTGTTTAGGTGTTTACTAGCCGTGGCCACCTGTAGACTGTGACGGTAAATGGTAAATCAATAATTTACCTGTAAGGCAATCACTCGTCGGCAGCACAGGGACTTGAGAATTTGTTACAGTCTACATGTATTTGGACCTTCCCTGGTGTGTATAGCACATTGTGAGACGTTTTGGGGTCTAGATTAAAATTCGGTAAAAATGACACCCTGGTGTTCATATATACGAACAGGGAGGAAAGCTCTCTGTGGCAAAATAATCGACAATAGTTATAACGTTATCTTTAATCACAAGAGCCCCATTAACCCAGACTCCTTCGGAAATGGTAATCATCGCCTTTACAGATCAACTTTGTCAGTCTGTGTTAAACCACAATAATAATAACCCAACTTATTTGGCAGGTTTTTGGTAAATATCCGGATTGGACAGAGTCCGGTTTGGACAGAGTGCATTGTATATCACTTTTATCGAAAGTCAACGACGGCACAAATGTGGACAACTTCGAACGTCAGCGCAGCTACGAAAAGACGAGGATACACTATAGCCTTCCGGGACACCCAGTTTTGTTCTGATAAACATTTCTATAAGCCATAGTTTGCCACCATTTCAGCAATTTTGATTACGATTTATAGTTACCATTACACGTCCAGTAACAACAAGCCCACGTCTGTGTACGATCTATCGATATCGACCAGTAACAACAATCCCACGTCTGTGTACGATCTATCGATATCGACCAGTAACAACAATCCCACGTCTGTGTACGATCTATCGATATCGACCAGTAACAACAACCCCACGTCTGTGTACGATCTATCGATATCGACCAGTAACAACAATCCCACGTCTGTGTACCATCTATCGATATCGACCAGTAACAACAATCCCACGTCTGTATACGATCTATCGATATCGACCAGTAACAACAATCCCACGTCTGTGTACGATCTATCGATATCGACCAGTAACAACAACCCCACGTCTGTATACGATCTATCGATATCGACCAGTAATAACAATCCCACGTCTATGTACGATCTATCGATATCGACCAGTAATAACAATCCCACGTCTGTGTACGATCTATCGATATCGACCAGTAACAACAACCCCACGTCTGTGTACGATCTATCGATATTGACCAGTAACAATCTCACGTCTGTATACGATCTATCGATATCGACCAGTAACAACAATCGCACGTCTGTGTACGATCTATCGATATCGACCAGTAACAACAATCCCACGTCTGTGTACGATCTATCGATATCGACCAGTAACAACAATCCCACGTCTGTGTACGATCTATCGATACCGACCAGTAACAACAACCCCACGTCTGTGTACGATCTATCGATATCGACCAGTAATAACAATCCCACGTCTGTGTACGATATATCGATATCGACCAGTAACAACAATCGCACGTCTGTGTACGATATATCGATATCGACCAGTAACAACAATCGCACGTCTGTGTACGATATATCGATATCGACCAGTAACAACAATCGCACGTCTGTGTACGATCTATCGATATCGACCTGTAACAACAATCCCACGTCTGTGTACGATCTATCGATATCGAAACTGTTTGGATATGTTTGATGTACGATGTACATGTATAACATCTTATACAATTAAATGCTTATTTGTATTTTCGCAATCATTTTAAATCAAACTAACGCAAAACAAATTAGAAAATAGTTCAGCATTAATATTTTCTATTATGTACTTACATCTTGATTTTGGTGAAAATAGGTATTTTCATGGTGTAACTCGTCCGTGTCCCCGCGGCGTCTCCATAACATATTCTCATCCGAACCAGCTCGTCAACCAACCACCGGTCATTCACATCTCAGCGTTTCCCTAAGATGGAGCTATGTAAGTATATTTGATTTGCTTCTGTGTCTTTTTATATCCAAATTATTTTTGTATTCACCATGTAAATATTGATATTATATGGGTATGATACTGAATTAGTTCCGAATTTGTTTTACAATGAAGCCCAAATGTGTTTGGATTTGTATGTACAATGTACATGTACCGTGCATGTGGTTATTCATAGAGCTAAGTATTATAGCGCTCTAGGCCTCTCTCTCGTTTGCCGAGAAGATCCTACGGAGACATTCAGACTAAAAGTATCAAAATAACATTGCATCTTTTTTCGAAATACCGATATGGGGAACTTTTTCTAGTCTAAAATACAACTTTTCAATCCTTATAATTATATACTTCCTTGAAGCATTGTCATTCACAACGACTATGAATGCCAAACTAAAACAGTCCTATATATAAAACTGTATTATATAACTGTCCGTTCATCAGCTATGGCCACTTAAAGATGAAGTGATTATATATACAACTGTGTGAGTTTGGGATTGATATTAAATAATTTCTGTACATGTAGACTGCATAATCTGTAATTGAAACCTTTATCGTGAAATCAGATACACCATAGTCCCACCGTCCTATAGAGGATAAAGGGACAGAGAAGTTTCAATACCTGAAAAAAACCCAGCTTGTTATAATAAAACTATTTTAAAATCTGGTGAATTGGGTCACCAGTCTTGTTTGGATAACTGTGTAGATTTTGAAGATTTTTGAAGAGCTTAGAGATGCAGTTTATCTCTATTAACACATTATCGAACGCAATACTTTAGTAAAAAATTCTTCTCTAGAATTTAATCCTAGCTTGCCTTTAATAAAATCTGATAAAACCCAAGGACAGTTCAAAATAAACTTTAAATAAAATTTTAATATGAATATTTATACTAGACAGGGTATGCATATATACGCTGAATAGCTGAATAGTGAGTGATAGATACAGGGAAAAGAAGAAATAGGTTTAAACAAGAAATATCTTTAAAAAAGATAAACGGCATAGTTTTAATGCTGATGGTTATAATGTAAAACTGATTGTGAAATAAATTAACGAGCTAAGAGTTAAAGCGTTTTAGCACGAATAACAAAATTATATCAGTTTAAATCATTTTTGGTAATACTAAGACGGCATTTGAATCAGCAATATGATTTTATTAATGTGTCCTTTAAAAAGATCTTACTTAGATCTACTTATTCAGCTTGCATTCAACCTTATCTTTGTTTCGTTTTTAACTGCATATCTGCATTTTGCATTTACCGCTACATTGACCAATCACATACTTCATCTTGACCAGTAACGCCACCTGTCGCGTCATATCCGGGGCCAAAAGAAAATTATACGGCTATGCCGAAAAAAAAGATTGTGTTTGTTGATTTCTGTCAGTGTGAGGTCGTGTAACACACGTTAAATAGGTTTGGTGGCTAATTTCGGCCATGTCGAACTGTCGTGTTGGCGCCCCGTCATGTGACGACAATGCGCAACACTAACAGCGACGACGTGCCATGTGAAGAGCGACAAATAACAAGGACGTTGACACCGCCTTGTCATTTAAACGTGTATTAATCAATGAGAGGGCGGGTGGCACAGAGGAACAGTCTTGCATTTCACCTGTAGGTATTTGGGTCACCACTCGACCGTGTTTTGGTTTTCACCCACAGTAAGAATCCCTACGCACTTCCATCCGTGCCAAAAAGAGTAAATGATGTAAGTTAGTATAACTTGTTTCACAGCTGTTGTCAAATAAAGTTTTCCGTTGATTATCCTGAAGTTGAAATCAACGAATCTAATCAGTCTTCATCTCGATCTTCAGGTGAAAATTAGGTAAAAAGTGACATCGCTGGTCCTCTATCTCTATTGTCTACGTCTATGTTTATTATGATATACATACCTAGTGTTGTATTTATTGTATAACGACTTATTTAGTATGTAACCCCTCAACTATACCTATATCATGTTATAACGACTTATTTAGGATGTAACCCCTCAACTATACCTGTATTATGTTATAACGACTTATTTAGGATGTAACCCCTCAACTATACCTGTATCTGTGTTATAACGACTTATTTAGGATGTAACCCCTCAACTATACCTGTATCTATGTTATAACGACTTATTTAGGATGTAACCCCTCAACTATACCTGTATCTATGTTATAACGACTTATTTAGGATGTAACCCCTCAACTATACCTGTATCTGTGTTATAACGACTTATTTAGGATGTAACCCCTCAACTATACCTGTATCTGTGTTATAACGACTTATTTAGGACATTACATCTCACCTGTAACTGTATCTATGTTATAACGACTTATTTAGGATGTAACCCCTCAACTATACCTGTATCTGTGTTATAACGACTTATTTAGGATGTAACCCCTCAACTATACCTGTATCTGTGTTATAACGACTTATTTAGGATGTAACCCCTCAACTATACCTATATCATGTTATAACGACTTATTTAGGATGTAACCCCTCAACTATACCTGTATATGTGTTATAACGACTTATTTAGGATGTAACCCCTCAACTATACCTGTATCTGTGTTATAACGACTTATTTAGGATGTAACCTCTCAACTATACCTGTATCTGTGTTGTAACGACTTATTTAGAATGTAACCCCTCAACTATACCTGTATCTATGTTATAACGACTTATTTAGGATGTAACCCCTCAACTATACCTGTATCATGTTATAACGACTTATTTAGGATGTAACCCCTCAACTATACCTGTATCATGTTATAACGACTTATTTAGGATGTAACCCCTCAACTATACCTGTATCTGTGTTATAACGACTTATTTAGGATGTAACCCCTCAACTATACCTGTATCTGTGTTATAACGACTTATTTAGGATGTAACCCCTCAACTATACCTGTATCTATGTTATAACGACTTATTTAGGATGTAACCCCTCAACTATACCTATATCATGTTATAACGACTTATTTAGGATGTAACCCCTCAACTATACCTGTATCTATGTTATAACGACTTATTTAGGATGTAACCCCTCAACTATACATGTATCTGTATTATAACGACTTATTTAGGTTGTAACCCCTCAACTATACCTGTATCTGTGTTATAACGACTTATTTAGGATGTAACCCCTCAACTATACCTGTATCTGTGTTATAACGACTTATTTAGGATGTAACCCCTCACCAGTACCTGTATCTGTGTTATAACGACTTATTTAGGATGTAACCCCTCACCAGTACCTGTATCTGTGTTATAACGACTTATTTAGGATGTAACCCCTCACCAGTACCTGTATCTGTGTTATAACGACTTATTTAGGATGTAACCCCTCAACTATACCTGTATCATGTTATAACGACTTATTTAAGACATAGTCCCTAACCGGGTAATGTCCTAAATAAGTATTTAAAAAACACATACAGGTACTGGTGAGGGGTAATGTCCTAAATAAGTCGTTAAAAAACACATACAGGTACTGGTGAGGGGTTATGTCCTAAATAAGTAGTTAAAACACACCAACAGGTACTGGTGAGGGGTAATGTCCTAAATAAGTAGTTAAAACACACCTACAGGTACTGGTGAGGGGTAATGTCCTAAATAAGTAGTACTAACACACATACAGGTACTGGTGAGGGGTAATGTCCTAAATAAGTAGTTAAAACACACCTACAGGTACTGGTGAGGGGTAATGTCCTAAATAAGTAGTTAAAACATACATAGAGGTACTGGTGAGGGGTAATGTTCTAAATAAGTAGTTAAAACACACCAACAGGTACTGGTGAGGGGTAATGTCCTAAATAAGTAGTTAAAACACACCTACAGGTACTGGTGAGGGGTAATGTCCTAAATAAGTAGTACTAACACACATACAGGTACTGGTGAGGGGTAATGTCCTAAATAAGTAGTTAAAACACACCTACAGGTACTGGTGAGGGGTAATGTCCTAAATAAGTAGTTAAAACATACATAGAGGTACTGGTGAGGGGTAATGTCCTAAATAAGTAGTTATAACACACATACAGGTACTGGTGAGGGGTAATGTCCTAAATAAGTAGTTAAAACATACATAGAGGTACTGGTGAGGGGTAATGTCCTAAATAAGTAATTAAAACACACATACAGGTACTGGTGAGGGGTAATGTCCTAAATGAGTAGTTAAAACATACATACAGGTACTGGTGAGGGGTGATGTCCTAAATAAGTAGTTAAAACACACATACAGGTACTGGTGAGGGGCAATATCCTAAATAAGTAGTTAAAACACACCTACAGGTACTGGTGAGGGATAATGTCCTAAATAAGTAGTTATAACACACATACAGGTACTGGTTAGGGGTAATGTCCTAAATAAGTAGTTATAACACACATACAGGTACTGGTGAGGGACAATGTACTAAATAAGTAGTTATAACACACATACAGGTACTGGTGAGGGGCAATATCCTAAATAAGTAGTTAAAACATACATACAGGTACTGGTTAGGGGTAATGTCCTAAATAAGTAATTAAAACACACATACAGGTACTGGTGAGGGGTAATGTCCTAAATAAGTAGTTAAAACATACATACAGGTACTGGTGAGGGGTAATGTCCTAAATAAGTAGTTAAAACATACATACAGGTACTGGTGAGGGGTATGTCCTAAATAAGTAGTTAAAACACACATACAGGTACTGGTGAGGGGTAATGTCCTAAATAAGTAGTTAAAACACACATACAGGTACTGGTGAGGGGTAATGTCCTAAATAAGTAGTTAAAACACACATACAGGTAATGGTGAGGGGTAATGTCCTAAATAAGTAGTTAAAACACACATACAGGTACTGGTGAGGGGTAATGTCCTAAATAAGTAGTTAAAACACACATACAGGTACTGGTGAGGGGTAATGTCCTAAATAAGTAGTTAAAACACACATACAGGTACTGGTGAGGGTAATGTCCTAAATAAGTAGTTAAAACACACATACAGGTACTGGTGAGGGGCAATATCCTAAATAAGTAGTTAAAACATACATACAGGTACTGGTGAGGGGTAATGTCCTAAATAAGTAGTTAAAACACACATACAGGTACTGGTGAGGGGTAATGTCCTAAATAAGTAGTTAAAACACACATACAGGTACTGGTGAGGGGTAATGTCCTAAATAAGTAGTTAAAACACACCTACAGGTACTGGTGAGGGATAATGTCCTAAATAAGTAGTTAAAACACACCTACAGGTACTGGTGAGGGGTGATGTCCTAAATAAGTACTTAAAACACACATACAGGTACTGGTGAGGGGTAATGTCCTAAATTAGTAGTTAAAACACACATACAGGTAATGATGAGCGGTAGTGTCCTAAATAAGTAGTTAAAACACACATACAGGTAATGGTGAGGGGTTATGTCCTAAATAAGTAGTTAAAACACACATACAGGTACTGGTGAGGGGTAATGTCCTAAATAAGTAGTTAAAACTAACATCGAGGTACTGGTGAGGGGTAATGTCCTAAATAAGTAGTTAAAACACACATACAGGTACTGGTGAGGGATAATGTCCTAAATAAGTAGTTATAACACACATACAGGTACTGGTGAGTGGTGATGTCCTAAATAAGTAGTTAAAGCACACATACAGGTACTGGTGAGGGGTAATGTCCTAAATAAGTAGTTATAACACACATACAGGTACTGGTGAGGGGTAATGTCCTAAATAAGTAGTTAAAACTAACATCGAGGTACTGGTGATGGGTAATGTCCTAAATAAGTAGTTAAAACACACCTACAGGTACTGGTGAGGGATAATGTCCTAAATAAGTAGTTAAAACTAACATCGAGGTACTGGTGAGGGGTGATGTCCTAAATAAGTAGTTAAAACTAACATCGAGGTACTGGTGAGGGATAATGTCCTAAATAAGTAGTTAAAACACACATACAGGTACTGGTGAGGGGGTATGTCCTAAATAAGTAGTTAAAACATACATAGAGGTACTGGTGAGGGGTTATGTCCTAAATAAGTAGTTAAAACACACATACAGGTAATGGTGAGGGGCAATATCCTAAATAAGTAGTTAAAACACACCTACAGGTACTGGTGAGGGGTAATGTCCTAAATAAGTAGTTAAAACATACATACAGGTAATGGTGAGGGGCAATATCCTAAATAAGTAGTTAAAACACACCTACAGGTACTGGTGAGGGGTTATGTCCTAAATAAGTAGTTAAAACATACATAGAGGTACTGGTGAGGGGTAATGTCCTAAATAAGTAGTTAAAACACACCTACAGGTACTGGTGAGGGGTAATGTCCTAAATAAGTAGTTAAAACATACATACAGGTACTGGTGAGGGGTGATGTCCTAAATAAGTAGTTAAAACACACATACAGGTACTGGTGAGGGGTGATGTCCTAAATAAGTAATTAAAACACACATACAGGTACTGGTGAGGGGTAATGTCCTAAATAAGTAGTTAAAACACACATACAGGTACTGGTGAGGGGTAATGTCCTAAATAAGTAGTTAAAACACACATACAGGTACTGGTGAGGGGTAATGTCCTAAATAAGTAGTTAAAACACACTTACAGGTACTGGTGAGGGGTAATGTCCTAAATAAGTAGTTAAAACACACCTACAGGTACTGGTGAGGGGTGATGTCCTAAATAAGTAGTTAAAACACACATACAGGTACTGGTGAGGGGTAATGTCCTAAATAAGTAGTTAAAACACACTTACAGGTACTGGTGAGGGGTAATGTCCTAAATAAGTAGTTAAAACACACCTACAGGTACTGGTGAGGGGTGATGTCCTAAATAAGTAGTTAAAACACACCTACAGGTACTGGTGAGGGGTGATGTCCTAAATAAGTAATTAAAACATACATACAGGTACGGTTACCCGTATGTGTACCTGCTTTATCAATAAATTCCGTTAGAGGACATATATCCATCACGTACATGTATGTATTATCTAGGACATTGCCTTCAACTTTGTATATGTGTAGCTCCTGATATCTGTCGCCGGTGATAATATTTATCTCTGTTCAGGTCACGATATATATTGGTTTAGCTAGTGTCTGTGTGTTAAAATCCCACGTAACCTGTCTACCGTACGATAACCTAAAACAGAAGTGCAGGGTCGGAGCTCGCTACACCACAAGGTAACTTAAATCTTGTTTTAGATCTATTCCGCTAGTAATTCACATTGAAATGGTAATTTGTGGTTGAAGCTCTACATGTTTAACTTATATTTTACCGGAGCATAATCCACTTTATTACTGAGAATCATAATCTACACAGCAATGTAGCAACTTCAAGGCAATGCGCACTGTATGAATCTGCAAACAATTGTTCACATATGTTCTTAACAGTGACGTTGTCGGTTTCAGAAGTATTACATTTCGTCTGGAACACAAACTGTAAAAAAGATTAGAGAATGTTGTATAATTTACATCACGAGAGGTCGATTAGTGGAGTGTCTGGCTGGCTATATATACAAACAAATATATATCTACTCATCTGATTGAAATTTGATTTAAATGAAAATTGAACACTTGCCAAACCATGAACCAGCATATTTAAGCGACGACGTACTGTAAAGATCATTGTTTCATGCGTAATATCTTCAATACTTGGTAGTGATTGATTGATTTTTTATGTCATGGGTTTGTTCATTGCTTTTATCTTAAACTCATTTCATTATCTCTAAGAATAAATCACCGCTTAATTACTTTAATGAGTATGAAAGCTACAGCTATTGTCGCTTTAATGAGTATGAAATCTACAGCTATTGTCGCTTTAATGAGTATGAAAGCTACAGGTATTGTCGCTTTAATGAGTATGAAATCGACAGGTATTGTCGCTTTAATGAGTATGAAATCTTCAGTTATTGTCGCTTTAATGAGTATGAAATCTACAGCTATTGTCGCTTTAATGAGTATGAAATCTACAGCTATTGTCGCTTTAATGAGTATGAAATCTTCAGTTATTGTCGCTTTAATGAGTATGAAATCTACAGCTTTTTCGCTTTAATGAGTATGAAATCTACAGGTATTGTCGCTTTAATAAGTATGAAATCTACAGCTTTTTCGAGTTATGAAATCAACAGCTATTGTCGCTTTAATGAGTATGAAATCTACAGGTATTGTCGCTTTAATGAGTATGAAATCTTCAGTTATTGTCGCTTTAATGAGTATGAAATCTACAGCTTTTTCGCTTTAATGAGTATGAAATCTACAGGTATTGTCGCTTTAATAAGTATGAAATCTACAGCTTTTTTCGCTTAAATGAGTTATGAAATCTACAGCTATTGTCGCTTGAATGAGAATTAAATCTACAGATATTGTCGCTTTAATGAGTATGAAATCTATAGCTATTGTCGCTTTAATGAGAATGAAATCTATAGCTGTTGTCGCTTTAATGAGTATAAAATCTACAGCAATCGTCGCTTTAATGAGTATGAAATCTACAACTATTGTCGCTTCAATGAGTATGGAATCTTCAGTTATTGTCGCTTTAATGAGTATGAAATCTACAATTATAGCCGCTTTAACGAGTATGAAATCTACAGCTATTGTCGCTTAAATGAGTATGAAATCTACAGCTATTGTCGCTTAAATGAGTATGAAATCTACAGATATTGTCGCTTTAATGACTATGAAATCTACAGCTATTGTCGCTTTAATGAGTATGAAATCTACAGCAATTGTCGCTTTAATGAGTATGAAATCTACAACTATTGTCCCTTCAATGAGTATGGAATATACAGCTATTTTCGCTTTAATGAGTATGAAATCTACAGCTATTGTCGCTTTAATGAGTATGTAATCTACAGCTACTGTCGCTTTAAAGAGTATGAAATCTACAGTAATTGTCGCTTTAATGAGTATGAAATCTACAAGTATTGTCGCTTCAATGAATATGGAATCTAGAGCTATTGTCACTTTAATGAGTATGGAATATACAGCTATTGTCGCTTTAATGAGTATGACATCTAAAGCTATTGTCGCTTTAACGAGTATGAAATCTACAGCTATTGTCGCTTTAAGACTTCGGTCCTAAATCTTAATTAAATGTCATAAAACAACTTTTGAAATAAAATCATTCATATTCTAATGCTGATAATGCGCCATCTTACGAATGTTCATCGCTCCAAGCAGTGTTACATTATTAGATATTATTTCGACACTAGTATGAACACACGTTTATGGTGCGATTCACGGTGAAACACATCGCATTTCTGCAACGATGTCATTCAAAACTTATTACGATACTGAAGGTAAGCGTTGTTTATTTATGTAGTTGTGGTTTCTGAGACATTGTGCAACGCATTATACAAAACAAGTATAGGATACTCCAACTTCGAGAGTTAATTATGCTGTATCTTGTAATAATCACGAAAATGTCGAAGGGGAAATCTGTATCTCTTATAGATTGTACATTGTGTCTATGTAATAAAAACTTCTTGAGTAAAGCACAGGTGTCTGCAACTTCGCTGGCTAAGGCTGTTCAATAGGAGAGTATCGTATTGAACACCCTTGGCTAGCGAAGTTAAGGTGTCTGTATCTGGTTAGTATTAACAGAAAAAAATAATAGCCCCTACTATGGAGTAGGAGTAGGGGCTAATATGTTTTCTATACATACTAACAAATGCCTATGATCAAAGTTTATAGAAATTTTGAACTAAGGTTTTACATTAGAAGGTATTGGGAATTGTGCTAAACCTTGCAAGTAGTTTTCTTGACATTCAAAGTACATTTGGGCATCAGAAACATCAAATGTATATGTGTAAGTAATAGCGAGAGTGCAGACCAAGCCATTTGTCAGCGGTTCGAGACATTCTTCCCTTTATCAAACACATACTTATATACAAATAGATGACATTGAAACAAACAAAACAAGATAACGTAAGAAAGCTTCAGTGGTGAAAAAAATTGACAACATTATTTTACATGGATGTTAATTCAGGAATTTTGTCCACAATGAAATGGTAGTCGATATAACAACCCAAACTACATTTATATGTATCTGTAGTTATTAATCATTACATGAAATATGGAGATTCTCCCTTTTAAAGGTCAACATTGCACGCATAAATATATAAACAACATTTTTTGACAAAATAACATGCAGATTATTTTTCTTTTTAAATTGCGGCTTACTTAGCTCAAAACCTGTATGAACAGATCCAGCCTACTATCTGTAAGGTAATCACCAAACAAAGATGTCGCTCGATAAACCGCTTACCTGTCTGTACATTCATCATCAGCTGTTTTCATCACAAGTGCATTCGTACACACGTATATCCACAGATAACCGATATGGCGTTCGAGCGAATTTAATGTCATTGCAAAAACAAGAGAAATTTCATGTGTAGATTATGATATACTTTTTATTGTAATTTATAGAGTTAAAAAATCGAATTTGCATGCAACATTTGCTAAGTTTATCAAAAAGCTTACATTAAAGGTAATTTTTAAAGGATTATTTTATAGTATATTTACATGTAGCTTTCGAGAATACATTTCATCATCTAACCGTAAAAATGTTGATCGGTATCCGACATACATTTGTATGTACGTGTGTATAGCTGAGAGCGCTTACACGTGTACTAATGTGTGACCGATAATGCTAACATGTGAACGTGTGTGTGACTGATAACGCAAAAACGTGTACGTGTATATGACCGAGAACGCTAACACGTGTACGTGTGTGTGACCGAGAACTCTAACACGTGTACGTGTATATGACCGAGAACGCTAAAACGTGTACGTGTGTGTGACCGAGAACGCTAACACGTGTACGTGTATATGACCGAGAACGCTAACACGTGTTCGTGTGTGTGACTGAGAACGCTTACACGTGTACACATGTGAGACCGAGAACGCTAAAACGTGTACGCATGTGAGACCGAGAACGCTAAAACGTGTACGCATGTTTGACCGAGAACGCTAACACGTGTACGTGTATATGACCGAGAACGCTAACACGTGTTCGTGTGTGTGACTGAGAACGCTTACACGTGTACACATGTGAGACCGAGAACGCTAAAACGTGTACGCATGTGAGACCGAGAACGCTAAAACGTGTACGCATGTTTGACCGAGAACGCTAACACGAGTATGGGTGTGACCGAGAACGCTGAAACGTGTACGTGTATGTGACCGAGAAAGCTAACACGTGTACGCATGTTTGACCAAGAACGCTAGCATGTGTATATGTGTGACCGATAAAGATAACACGTGAAAGGATGTGACCAGGAACGCTAACACGTGTACGTAAGTGTGACCGAGAACCATAACACGTGTGTGGTTGTGACCGAGAACGCTAACACGTGTACGCATGTGTGACCGAGAACGGAAGCACTTATTGGTGTGTGACCGAAAATGTTAACACGTGTGCGTGTGTGTAACCGAGAAGGCGTGCAGCTATTGAATACGACGTTATCTTCTCCTACTTTTGTCTCACCCTTGTGTTGAGTCGAATGGATTACCCAGTGATGAAATATTGTGTAATATCAAGAAAGTTATGCGTCATGTCAACAATAAACATGACTAGATTATGTCAATAGCACGCTGACGTAACCCAGAAACATGACTTGACCAGACATACACTGAGCACGTATAAAATATATATCATTATAGTCAAACGCTAATACAATTTCATCTTCACAGCTCCTTGCCATCAATACACCTGCCTATTTAAAGAAGGCGTAAAGAGATTTACAGAGAGGGATATGAGATTGTTGAGCCCTCTTACTTTCTCCTTCTGACATGTTATACGTGGCTTTTTATCCCCAATTCCTGACCTATACATTGTGTAGTCACTGAATAATTTATAATTCTATTGTAATATATATATATTGTGTGGTTCACATAATTTACTATCATTTATCAACATTACTTACAATCAACTTTCAAATTGAGCCAATTTACGGACCAGTACAAGTAATTGCCATATTAGATTACAGTTCACACACGTATATATACGATGTACATTGGTGTATATGTAAGGGAAAGGGATTACACAATATGTAGTATACTGGGAATTGTAAAATTCAAATTCAACCAGGGAAAATATTTAAATAACAAAACACATCATTGATTTTTCGTATCGTTTTCAGGTTTATTTTGTCTGTAGTCAGACACCTGTAAGATTTATTTTGTCTGTAGTCAGATCACTGTTAGGTTTATTGTGTCTGTAGTCAGATCACTGTAAGGTTTATTTTGTCTGTAGTCAGACACCTGTTAGGTTTATTTTGTCTGTAGTCAGATCACTGTTAGGTTTATTTTGTCTGTAGTCAGATCACTGTTAGGTTTATTTTGTCTGTAGTCAGATCACTGTTAGGTTTATTTTGTCTGTAGTCAGACCACTGTAAGGTTTATTTTGTCTGTAGTCAGATCACTGTTAGGTTTATTTTGTCTGTAGTCAGATCACTGTTAGGTTTATTTTGTCTGTAGTCAGACCACTGTAAGGTTTATTTTGTCTGTATTGAGATCCCTGTTAGGTTTATTTTGTCTGTAGTCACACCACTGTTGGGTTTATTTTGTCTGTAGTCAGACCACTGTTGGGTTTATTTTGTCTGTAGTCAGATCACTGTAAGGTTTATTTTGTCTGTAGTGAGACCACTGTTAGGTTTATTTTGTCTGTAGTCAGACCACTGTTAGGTTTATTTTGTCTGTAGTCAGATCACTGTAAGGTTTATTTTGTCTGTAGTGAGACCACTGTTAGGTTTATTTTGTCTGTAGTCAGACCACTGTTAGGTTTATTTTGTCTGTAGTCAGATCACTGTTAGGTTTATTTTGTCTGTAGTCAGATCACTGTAAGGTTTATTTTGTCTGTAATCAGATCACTGTTAGGTTTATTTTGTCTGTAGTCAGACCACTGTAAGGTTTATTTTGTCTGTAGTCAGATCACTGTAAGGTTTATTTTGTCTGTAGTCAGACCACTGTTAGGTTTATTTTGTCTGTAATCAGACACTTGTAAGGTTTATTTGTCTGTAATCAGATCCCTGTTAGGTTTATTTTGTCTGTAGTCAGACCACTGTAAGGTTTATTTTGTCTGTAGTCAGATCACTGTAAGGTTTATTTTGTCTGTAGTCAGACCACTGTTAGGTTTATTTTGTCTGTAATCAGACACTTGTAAGGTTTATTTGTCTGTAGTCAGATCACTGTTAGGTTTATTTTGTTTGTAGTCAGATCACTGTTAGGTTTATTTTGTCTGTAGTCAGACCACTGTTAGGTTTATTTTGTCTGTAGTCAGACCACTGTAAGGTTTATTTTGTCTGTAGTCAGACCACTGTAAGGTTTATTTTGTCTGTAGTCAGATCACTGTTAGGTTTATTTTGTCGGTAGTCAGACACCTGTTAGGTTTATTTAGTCTGTAGTCAGATCACTGTTAGGTTTATTTTGTCTGTAGTCAGACCGCTGTAAGGTTTATTTTGTCTGTAGTCAGACCGCTGTAAGGTTTATTTTGTCTGTAGTCAGATCACTGTAAGGTTTATTTTGTCTGTAGTCAGATCACTGTTAGGTTTATTTTGTCTGTAGTCAGATCACTGTTAGGTTTATTTTGTCTGTAGTCAGATCACTGTTAGGTTTATTTTGTCTGTAGTCAGACCGCTGTAAGGTTTATTTTGTCTGTAGTCAGACTACTATAAGGTTTATTTTGTCTGTAGTCAGGTCACTGTTAGGTTTATTTTGTCTGTAGTCAGATCACTGTAAGGTTTATTTTGTTTGTAGTGAGACCACTGTTAGGTTTATTTTGTCTGTAGTCAGACCATTGTAATGTTTATTTTGTCTGTAGTCAGATCCCTGTTAGGTTTATTTTGTCGGTAGTCAGATCACTGTTAGGTTTATTTTGTCTGTAGTCAGATCACTGTAAGGTTTATTTTGTCTGTAGTCAGATCACTGTTAGGTTTATTTTGTCTGTAGTCAGACCTCTGTCAGGTTTATTTTGTCTGTAGTCAGATCACTGTTAGGTTTATTTTGTCTGTAGTCAGACCACTGTTAGGTTTATTGTGTCTGTAGTCAGACCACTGTTAGGTTTATTGTGTCTGTAGTCAGACCACTGTTAGGTTTATTGTGTCTGTAGTCAGATCACTGTTAGGTTTATTTTGTTTGTAGTCAGACCACTGTTAGGTTTATTTTGTCTGTAGTCAGATCACTGTTAGGTTTATTTTGTCTGTAATCAGACCACTGTTAGGTTTATTTTGTCTGTAATCAGATCACTGTTAGGTTTATTTTGTCTGTAGTCAGACCACTGTTAGGTTTATTTTTTCTGTAGTCAGATCACTGTTAGGTTTATTTTGTCTGTAGTCAGATCACTGTTAGGTTTATTTTGTTTGTAGTCAGACCACTGTTAGGTTTATTTTGTCTGTAGTCAGACCACTGTTAGGTTTATTTTGTCTGTAGTCAGATCACTGTTAGGTTTATTTTGTCTGTAGTCAGATCACTGTAAGGTTTATTTTGTCTGTAGTGAGACCACTGTTAGGTTTATTTTGTCTGTAGTCAGACCACTGTTAGGTTTATTTTGTCTGTAGTCAGATCCCTGTTAGGTTTATTTTGTCTGTAGTCAGACCACTGTAAGGTTTATTTTGTCTGTAGTCAGATCACTGTAAGGTTTATTTTGTCTGTAGTCAGACCACTGTTAGGTTTATTTTGTCTGTAGTCAGATCACTGTTAGGTTTATTGTGTCTGTAGTCAGACACCTGTAAGGTTTATTTTGTTTGTAGTCAGATCACTGTTAGGTTTATTGTGTCTGTAGTCAGATCACTGTTAGGTTTATTTTGTCTGTAATCAGATCACTGTAAGGTTTATTTTGTCTGTAGTCAGACTACTGTTAGGTTTATTTTGTCTGTAGTCAGATCACTGTTAGGTTTATTTTGTCTGTAGACAGACCACTGTAAGGTTTATTTTGTCTGTAATCAGATCACTGTTAGGTTTATTTTGTCGGTAGTCAGATCACTGTTAGGTTTATTTTGTCTGTAGTCAGATCACTGTAAGGTTTATTTTGTCTGTAGTCAGACCACTGTTAGGTTTATTTTGTCTGTAGTCAGACCTCTGTCAGGTTTATTTTGTCTGTAGTCAGATCACTGTTAGGTTTATTTTGTCTGTAGTCAGACCACTGTTAGGTTTATTGTGTCTGTAGTCAGACCACTGTTAGGTTTATTGTGTCTGTAGTCAGACCACTGTTAGGTTTATTGTGTCTGTAGTCAGATCACTGTTAGGTTTATTTTGTTTGTAGTCAGACCACTGTTAGGTTTATTTTGTCTGTAGTCAGATCACTGTTAGGTTTATTTTGTCTGTAATCAGACCACTGTTAGGTTTATTTTGTCTGTAGTCAGACCACTGTTAGGTTTATTTTGTCTGTAGTCAGATCACTGTTAGGTTTATTTTGTCTGTAGTCAGATCACTGTAAGGTTTATTTTGTCTGTAGTGAGACCACTGTTAGGTTTATTTTGTCTGTAGTCAGACCACTGTTAGGTTTATTTTGTCTGTAGTCAGATCCCTGTTAGGTTTATTTTGTCTGTAGTCAGACCACTGTAAGGTTTATTTTGTCTGTAGTCAGATCACTGTAAGGTTTATTTTGTCTGTAGTCAGACCACTGTTAGGTTTATTTTGTCTGTAGTCAGATCACTGTTAGGTTTATTGTGTCTGTAGTCAGACACCTGTTAGGTTTATTTTGTTTGTAGTCAGATCACTGTTAGGTTTATTGTGTCTGTAGTCAGATCACTGTTAGGTTTATTTTGTCTGTAATCAGATCACTGTAAGGTTTATTTTGTCTGTAGTCAGACTACTGTTAGGTTTATTTTGTCTGTAGTCAGATCACTGTTAGGTTTATTTTGTCTGTAGACAGACCACTGTAAGGTTTATTTTGTCTGTAATCAGATCACTGTTAGGTTTATTTTGTCTGTAATCAGACCACTGTTAGGTTTATTTTGTCTGTAGTCAGACCACTGTTAGGTTTATTTTGTCTGTAATCAGACAATTGTAAGGTTTATTTGTCTGTAGTCAGATCACTGTTAGGTTTATTTTGTCTGTAGTCAGATCACTGTTAGGTTTGTTTTGTCTGTAGTCAGACCACTGTTAGGTTTATTTTGTCTGTAGTGAGACCACTGTAAGGTTTATTTTGTCTGTAGTGAGACCACTGTTAGGTTTATTTTGTCTGTAGTCAGACCACTGTAAGGTTTATTTGTCTGTAGTCAGACCACTGTTAGGTTTATTTTGTCTGTAGTCAGACCACTGTTAGGTTTATTTTGTCTGTAGTCAGATCACTGTTAGGTTTATTTTGTCTGTAGTCAGATCACTGTTAGGTTTATTTTGTCTGTAGTCAGATCACTGTTAGGTTTATTTTGTCTGTAATCAGACCACTGTTAGGTTTATTTTGTCTGTAATCAGATCACTGTAAGGTTTATTTTGTCTGTAGTCAGACCTCTGTCAGGTTTATTTTGTCTGTAGTCAGATCACTGTTAGGTTTATTTTGTCTGTAATCAGACCACTGTTAGGTTTATTTTGTCTGTAATCAGATCACTGTTAGGTTTATTTTGTCTGTAGTCAGACCACTGTTAGGTTTATTTTGTCTGTAATCAGATCACTGTAAGGTTTATTTTGTCTGTAGTCAGACCACCGTTAAGTTTATGTGTGGTCAGACCACTGTAAGGCGTATTTTGTCTGTATTCTGACCACCGTTAGGTTGATTTTGTCTGTAGTCAGCCCGCTGTAAGGTGTATTTTGTCTGTATTTTGACCACCGTTAGGTTTATGTGTGGTCAGACCACTGTAAGGCGTATTTTGTCTGTATTCTGACGACCGTTAGGTCTATGTGTGGTCAGACCGTTGTTAGGTTTATTTTGTCTATATTCTGACCACCGTTAGGTTTATTTTGTCTGTAGTCAGACCGCTGTAAGGTGTATTTTGTCTGTATTCTGACCACCGTTAGGTTTATGTGTGGTCAGACCGCTGTAAGGTGTATTTTGTCTATATTCTGACCACCGTTAAGTTTATGTGTGGTCAGACCGCTGTAAGGCATATTTTGTCTGTATTCTGACCACCGTTAGGTTTATTTGTGGTCAGACCGCTGTAAGGTGTATTTTTTCTGTATTCTGACCACCGTTAGGTTTATGTGTGGTCAGACCGCTGTAAGGTGTATTTTGTCTGTAGTCAGACCGCTGTTAGGTTTATTTTGTCTGTAGTCAGATCCCTGTTAGGTTTATTTGTCTGTAGTCAGACCACTGTTAGGTTTATTTTGTCTGTAGTCAGACCACTGTTAGGTTGATTTTGTCTGTAGTCAGATCCCTGTTAGGTTTATTTTGTCTGTAGTCAGATCACTGTTAGGTTTATTTTGTCTGTAGTCAGATCACTGTTAGGTTTATTTTGTCTGTAATCAGATCACTGTAAGGTTTATTTTGTCTGTAGTCAGACTACTGTTAGGTTTATTTTGTCTGTAGTCAGATCACTGTTAGGTTTATTTTGTCTGTAGACAGACCACTGTAAGGTTTATTTTGTCTGTAATCAGATCACTGTTAGGTTTATTTTGTCTGTAATCAGACCACTGTTAGGTTTATTTTGTCTGTAGTCAGACCACTGTTAGGTTTATTTTGTCTGTAATCAGACACTTGTAAGGTTTATTTGTCTGTAGTCAGATCACTGTTAGGTTTATTTTGTCTGTAGTCAGATCACTGTTAGGTTTGTTTTGTCTGTAGTCAGACCACTGTTAGGTTTATTTTGTCTGTAGTGAGACCACTGTAAGGTTTATTTTGTCTGTAGTGAGACCACTGTTAGGTTTATTTTGTCTGTAGTCAGACCACTGTAAGGTTTATTTGTCTGTAGTCAGACCACTGTTAGGTTTATTTTGTCTGTAGTCAGACCACTGTTAGGTTTATTTTGTCTGTAGTCAGATCACTGTTAGGTTTATTTTGTCTGTAATCAGATCACTGTTAGGTTTATTTTGTCTGTAGCCAGATCACTGTTAGGTTTATTTTGTCTGTAATCAGACCACTGTTAGGTTTATTTTGTCTGTAATCAGATCACTGTAAGGTTTATTTTGTCTGTAGTCAGACCTCTGTCAGGTTTATTTTGTCTGTAGTCAGATCACTGTTAGGTTTATTTTGTCTGTAATCAGACCACTGTTAGGTTTATTTTGTCTGTAATCAGATCACTGTTAGGTTTATTTTGTCTGTAGTCAGACCACTGTTAGGTTTATTTTGTCTGTAATCAGATCACTGTAAGGTTTATTTTGTCTGTAGTCAGACCACCGTTAAGTTTATGTGTGGTCAGACCACTGTAAGGCGTATTTTGTCTGTATTCTGACCACCGTTAGGTTGATTTTGTCTGTAGTCAGCCCGCTGTAAGGTGTATTTTGTCTGTATTTTGACCACCGTTAGGTTTATGTGTGGTCAGACCACTGTAAGGCGTATTTTGTCTGTATTCTGACGACCGTTAGGTCTATGTGTGGTCAGACCGTTGTTAGGTTTATTTTGTCTATATTCTGACCACCGTTAGGTTTATTTTGTCTGTAGTCAGACCGCTGTAAGGTGTATTTTGTCTGTATTCTGACCACCGTTAGGTTTATGTGTGGTCAGACCGCTGTAAGGTGTATTTTGTCTATATTCTGACCACCGTTAAGTTTATGTGTGGTCAGACCGCTGTAAGGCATATTTTGTCTGTATTCTGACCACCGTTAGGTTTATTTGTGGTCAGACCGCTGTAAGGTGTATTTTTTCTGTATTCTGACCACCGTTAGGTTTATGTGTGGTCAGACCGCTGTAAGGTGTATTTTGTCTGTAGTCAGACCGCTGTTAGGTTTATTTTGTCTGTAGTCAGATCCCTGTTAGGTTTATTTGTCTGTAGTCAGACCACTGTTAGGTTTATTTTGTCTGTAGTCAGACCACTGTTAGGTTGATTTTGTCTGTAGTCAGATCCCTGTTAGGTTTATTTTGTCTGTAGTCAGATCACTGTTAGGTTTATTTTGTCTGTAGTCAGATCACTGTTAGGTTTATTTTGTCTGTAATCAGACCACTGTTAGGTTTATTTTGTCTGTAATCAGATCACTGTAAGGTTTATTTTGTCTGTAATCAGACCACTGTTAGGTTTATTTTGTCTGTAGTCAGATCACTGTTAGGTTTATTTTGTCTGTAGTCAGATCACTGTTAGGTTTATTTTGTTTGTAGTCAGACCACTGTTAGGTTTATTTTGTCTGTAGTCAGACCACTGTTAGGTTTATTTTGTCTGTAGTCAGATCACTGTTAGGTTTATTTTGTCTGTAGTCAGATCACTGTAAGGTTTATTTTGTCTGTAGTCAGACCACTGTTAGGTTTATTTTGTCTGTAGTCAGACCACTGTTAGGTTTATTTTGTCTGTAGTCAGATCCCTGTTAGGTTTATTTTGTCTGTAGTCAGACCACTGTAAGGTTTATTTTGTCTGTAGTCAGATCACTGTAAGGTTTATTTTGTCTGTAGTCAGACCACTGTTAGGTTTATTTTGTCTGTAGTCAGATCACTGTTAGGTTTATTTTGTCTGTAGTCAGACACCTGTTAGGTTTATTTTGTTTGTAGTCAGATCACTGTTAGGTTTATTGTGTCTGTAGTCAGATCACTGTTAGGTTTATTTTGTCTGTAATCAGATCACTGTAAGGTTTATTTTGTCTGTAGTCAGACTACTGTTAGGTTTATTTTGTCTGTAGTCAGATCACTGTTAGGTTTATTTTGTCTGTAGACAGACCACTGTAAGGTTTATTTTGTCTGTAATCAGATCACTGTTAGGTTTATTTTGTCTGTAGTCAGACCACTGTTAGGTTTATTTTGTCTGTAGTCAGACCACTGTTAGGTTTATTTTGTCTGTAATCAGACAATTGTAAGGTTTATTTGTCTGTAGTCAGATCACTGTTAGGTTTATTTTGTCTGTAGTCAGATCACTGTTAGGTTTGTTTTGTCTGTAGTCAGACCACTGTTAGGTTTATTTTGTCTGTAGTGAGACCACTGTAAGGTTTATTTTGTCTGTAGTGAGACCACTGTTAGGTTTATTTTGTCTGTAGTCAGACCACTGTAAGGTTTATTTTGTCTGTAGTCAGACCACTGTTAGGTTTATTTTGTCTGTAGTCAGACCACTGTTAGGTTTATTTTGTCTGTAGTCAGATCACTGTTAGGTTTATTTTGTCTGTAGTCAGATCACTGTTAGGTTTATTTTGTCTGTAGTCAGATCACTGTTAGGTTTATTTTGTCTGTAATCAGACCACTGTTAGGTTTATTTTGTCTGTAATCAGATCACTGTAAGGTTTATTTTGTCTGTAGTCAGACCTCTGTCAGGTTTATTTTGTCTGTAGTCAGATCACTGTTAGGTTTATTTTGTCTGTAATCAGACCACTGTTAGGTTTATTTTGTCTGTAATCAGATCACTGTTAGGTTTATTTTGTCTGTAGTCAGACCACTGTTAGGTTTATTTTGTCTGTAATCAGATCACTGTAAGGTTTATTTTGTCTGTAGTCAGACCACCGTTAAGTTTATGTGTGGTCAGACCACTGTAAGGCGTATTTTGTCTGTATTCTGACCACCGTTAGGTTGATTTTGTCTGTAGTCAGCCCGCTGTAAGGTGTATTTTGTCTGTATTTTGACCACCGTTAGGTTTATGTGTGGTCAGACCACTGTAAGGCGTATTTTGTCTGTATTCTGACGACCGTTAGGTCTATGTGTGGTCAGACCGTTGTTAGGTTTATTTTGTCTATATTCTGACCACCGTTAGGTTTATTTTGTCTGTAGTCAGACCGCTGTAAGGTGTATTTTGTCTGTATTCCGACCACCGTTAGGTTTATGTGTGGTCAGACCGCTGTAAGGTGTATTTTGTCTATATTCTGACCACCGTTAAGTTTATGTGTGGTCAGACCGCTGTAAGGCATATTTTGTCTGTATTCTGACCACCGTTAGGTTTATTTGTGGTCAGACCGCTGTAAGGTGTATTTTGTCTGTATTCTGACCACCGTTAGGTTTATTTGTGGTCAGACCGCTGTAAGGTGTATTTTGTCTGTAGTCAGATCGCTGTTAGGTTTATTTTGTCTGTAGTCAGATCCCTGTTAGGTTTATTTGTCTGTAGTCAGACCACTGTTAGGTTTATTTTGTCTGTAGTCAGACCACTGTTAGGTTGATTTTGTCTGTAGTCAGATCCCTGTTAGGTTTATTTTGTCTGTAGTCAGATCACTGTTAGGTTTATTTTGTCTGTAGTCAGATCACTGTTAGGTTTATTTTGTCTGTAATCAGACCACTGTTAGGTTTATTTTGTCTGTAATCAGATCACTGTAAGGTTTATTTTGTCTGTAGTCAGACCACTGTTAGGTTTATTTTGTCTGTAGTCAGATCACTGTAAGGTTTATTTTGTCTGTAATCAGATCACTGTAAGGTTTATTTTGTCTGTAATCAGATCACTGTTAGGTTTATTTTGTCTGTAATCAGATCACTGTAAGGTTTATTTTGTCTGTAGTCAGACCTCTGTCAGGTTTATTTTGTCTGTAGTCAGATCACTGTTAGGTTTATTTTGTCTGTAATCAGACCACTGTTAGGTTTATTTTGTCTGTAATCAGATCACTGTTAGGTTTATTTTGTCTGTAGTCAGACCACTGTTAGGTTTATTTTGTCTGTAATCAGATCACTGTAAGGTTTATTTTGTCTGTAGTCAGACCACCGTTAAGTTTATGTGTGGTCAGACCGCTGTAAGGCGTATTTTGTCTGTATTCTGACCACCGTTAGGTTTATTTTGTCTGTAGTCAGCCCGCTGTAAGGTGTATTTTGTCTGTATTCTGACCACCGTTAGGTTTATGTGTGGTCAGACCACTGTAAGGCGTATTTTGTCTGTATTCTGACCACCGTTAGGTCTATGTGTGGTCAGACCGTTGTTAGGTTTATTTTGTCTATATTCTGACCACCGTTAGGTTTATTTTGTCTGTAGTCAGCCCGCTGTAAGGTGTATTTTGTCTGTATTCTGACCACCGTTAGGTCTATGTGTGGTCAGACCGCTGTAAGGGGTATTTTGTCTATATTCTGACCACCGTTAGGTTTATGTGTGGTCAGAACGCTGTAAGGTGTATTTTGTCTCTATTCTGACCACCGTTAGGTTTATGTGTGGTCAGACCGCTGTAAGGGGTATTTTGTCTGTATTCTGACCACCGTTAGGTTTATGTGTTGTCAGACCGCTGTAAGGGGTATTTTGTCTGTATTCTGACCACCGTTAGGTTTATTTGTGGTCAGACCGCTGTAAGGTGTATTTTGTCTGTATTCTGACCACCGTTAGGTTTATGTGTGGTCAGACCGCTGTAAGGTGTATTTTGTCTGTAATGAAACTGCTGTTGAAAGGTATGGTTTCACAAACATTATTCTCAAAAGATCCAATTGATCACGATCACTTTTTGCAAGTCAAGTCCACATTTATCACACTTATTGTGTTTTGTGGGTTTTTTTTCTGTTGAATCCCCCTAATCACCATACTAATCATAATCATGATCAGAACCCAGCAATAAGCTAAAAACAAACTGATTCACTAAATGGCTGACTCACTCACTCACTGGCTGGCTGACTGACTGACTCACCGGCTGACTGACTCACTAAATGGCTAACTGACTCACTCAATGGCTCACTGACTCACTAAATGGCTGATTGACTCACTAAATGGCTGACTCACTCACTGGCTCACTGACTCACTGAATGGCTGACTGACTCACTAAATGGCTGACTGACTCACTCACTCACTGGCTGACTCACTCACTAAATGGCTGACTAACTCACTAAATGGCTGACTCACTCACTCACTGGCTGATTGACTCACTAAATGGCTGACTCACTCACTGGCTCACTGCCACACCAAATGGCTGACTAACTTACTAAATGGCTGACTGACTCACTCACTGGCTCACTGCCACACTAAATGGCTGGCTCACTTACTGGCTCACTGACTCACTAAATGGCTGACACACACACTCACTGGCTCATTGACTGGCTCTCATATTGATTGCCATTGTTGAAAACGTCTTTCATGTCGTGTTTCATGTCTGTTCGAATTGCTTTCCCCGTTGTTTATTGATAATAAAGTTCACTTTTCTTCTGTTATATAGCGAAGACTGAGATGGAAAAGTATAGGCGGTCCATAGGACGATGGCGACTACTGGCGTTCGTCCTCCTGTTGTGTGCCCTTGGTCTGTTGGTGGGAATTATCATTATATCCTTCGTCAAGAACAGGCAACTGGAAGACCAAAAGACGCCATACTGTTCTGGTAAAGAGGATATCAATCTAGAACAGCCAGATGACCCGTCGGTATTCCACGATCTTACTGCAGTTGAGATTGGTGGACTCATGGAGTATCTTCATTCACAAAAAAGTCTAAATTTAGTCGAGCCTTCAAAAGCACGAGTGAACAACAGCTATTTGTATCTAGCAGAGATTTATGTTCCAGCCAAGGTTAAGGTACTGAACTATCTCGATAACAACGGAGTTAAGCCTGAGAGGGAGGCTATTGTCACAATATTCAGGGGAGATAAGCGACCTCCTGTCGTAGAAGAGTATTTAGTTGGTCCTCTCCCGAATCCTAGCCACTTGAAAGAAGTCCCCGGTCGTCGACAGAATATTCCGTTCAATCTTCGGCCATTGAATGGCCCAGAATTAGTATCTGAGATAGTTTTCCTCGAAGAAACCATTCACAAAACCTTATATGATCTAGTTTTAGAGAGTTTTGGCGGCAAGTTTAGAGATTGCGGAGAAAAATGCTTGACAATGCAGTCCCCCGCACCTTTTTCGTCAGCAGTTTCCGGTGTACCTCACGGGAGGAAAATCTGGTATACTATGTTACGTACAATAGACTTTCTGATTCTCCATCCACTTGATTTTGCCGTTCTAGTTAATTTTAATCATGACACACAAAACACAGAGGTAGAAGCGGTGTGGTACAATGGACAATCATTTAGTACATTTGAGGAACTGGCAGCTGGCTATTCAGACGGATCTGTGAAAAAAACGAAAGTTCCTTATCCACCGGAAAATGACAACACATTCTCAAAACTGAAGAGACGTGGTCCAGCATTTCAAAAAGAGTTCAAGAGAGAACCGTTGCAATTTGAACCTGACGGAAAGAGATATGCTATACATCACAACCACGTGGAGTACATGGGATGGAAGTTCTACTACAGAATGGCTGCCGTCTCTGGTCCACAGATCTACGACGTCCGCTTCCGGAATGAGAGAATCGCTTACGAAATCAGTCTACAGGAAATAGTCGTCCTTTACTCTGGTTTCAAGCCAGGACAGATGTTTCCGGACTATTTCGACAGTTGCACCTTGTTAGGGCCCCAGGATAAAGGTCTGGTGCCAGGCGTAGACTGCCCAGTCCATGCTACATATATGGATACATCGTTTGTCCTAGAGTCATCAAAAGAACCGGTGACATTTAAGAACTCCTTCTGCCTGTTTGAGCAAAACACTGGATACCCGTTGAGGCGACACCAGTCTTATTCCGCAGGGTACGGTGGCTATTACGAAGGAATGCCAAACGTAGTTCTTACACTGAGGTCAGTGTTTACTGTTGTGAATTATGACTACATATTCGATTTTATTTTCTACCAGAATGGAGTTGTGGAAGTGCGTGCTATGTCGACAGGGTATATATTAGCTACTTTCCACACAGACCAAGAAGCGCCCTACGGAGCACAGGTACATGATAACATTAACGGAAACCTACATACCCATCTCTTCAACTTCAAGGTAGATGTGGACATTAAAGGAAAAACAAACCGATTCGCCACATGGGACATTGCTCCTACCACGAGGCCTAATGACTACTCCGCAAAACCAAACGCTGAATATCACATGGCAACGTATACTCGTGATGTCAAGGCCACAGAACAGGCAGGCGCATACAAATTCAACTTTGAGACACCGAAGTATCTTCTCTTCTACAACGAACAAGAAAAAAACGCTTATGGAAATCCAAAAGCATACCGCCTTGTTAACAATGGAATGGTAAAGCAGCTATTCAGTGAGGGCGAAGGGAACGAGCCGGCGGCCAGCTGGTCGAGGTACCAAGTGGCTGTCACTCAGTACAAGGAATCGGAAAGAAGGAGCAGTTCCGCGTATGCCTACATGGACTCGGCTGATCCCGTGGTACAGTTTCAAAGTTTTATTGACGACGACGAATCCATCAAAGACGAGGTATGGTGATTGATTTTCGAATTACAATCTTTATAATGCCTTAACCATCCATGGATCATAAAATGGATCGAGGTCAATAATTGTTGTTTTCATTAGAACTATTGATTCTTGACTCATAAAAATGTCTTTTTCTTATAATTGTAGGCAATGAGGGAGAAGTTTATAAATATTAATCTTTGTTTTTATTTTTTCTTTAAAAACATATTGATATTAGCCTCCGATAACCATGATTTCTACCATTTGCAGGATTTGGTTGCCTGGGTTACGATGGGTATACATCATATCCCACATACTGAGGACCTTCCAGTCACACCTTCCCCAGGGATGGGCCTTAATTTCTACCTCCTTCCGTACAACTACTTCTCTGAGGACCCGGCCATGGCTTCTAAGAGTTCGGTCCGTATAGAACTCAAGGACAAAACTAGACCACAGGACGGAATCCGGGTAATAAAGTACGAACCTGAGGAGGATAAGGAATGTGTAGCGAAAAAGAACCCATACTTTGAAATGCTAAAGAAGGCTCAAGGGATGATTGTTGATGACGGAAGTGGTTCAACGGCTATATAATCTTGTTGAACTGTTGATGAGATAAATTTGTTATTTCTCTTGTGAATATATGATGTGTGTAAGTATGTGGATGGAAGATATAGTCAACAAGAAATGTTCTAATACGATATATAGCGATAATTGTTAACCTGTTGCATTTACAATTCACGTCAGAGAGAGAAATTAGCTTGAACTTCTTGCATGTAGAGCATGTAAGTAATATTACTATGTGACGAGATGGCCTTCCTCGTCTTCAGAGTACTTGTCTCGTGTGAAAGGTGTAACGATGAACAAATCCTTAAGTTCTTGAAGAAACAATAACCATGGGAAAGGTACTATTAGCGTCGTCCGTTCGGTTTTAAACACTTGTATCAAAATATAGCAAAACAGAAAAAGCAATAGTATGAAACATGAGATATTAAGACGACGAAACAATACAATTGAATCAAATAACTCCTGTCTTTTGTCTGTTAGTAATATCAACCAGACATGTTTTTGTCGGAATTCGATCCAGCTGGAGGTTAACATGGAAAATGATAGAATTCAGGTCGAGTGCTTGGGAATGTTTGCAATGTTCTTTTTTCCCTTTTAGCAGCAGGGATGGTGTTCTTCCGATCAAATTTTTTATGCAATTATTTAGTTTTGAAACTTCCTATCCTACCTTCAAAAAATCTTTGTATTACTTATGCATAATTTTCATCTTCGGTAAGATATGTAAACGGATGCTCATTTTTATGTTACACGTTTTCTATGCATGATAAATGATGTGTAAATACATTTTAATTGATGTAATCTGAGAGGCAATATTTGTATTTTTGTACATTATAATTGGCCCATTATACCATGTACACTACCTTTTTTGTTGCATTTACTATTGTACAACATGATTACTCAAACAGTAGTAATGCACGTTATCACTTCATCATATGCCACGTCATACCTCTAATTTCGTTTTTATTTTATTTTTATTTAACATCGTATAATGATTTGAAGTTCTTCTAAACTCAAATATTCATTACTCCTTATTTTACAATACTATTTTTCACACTCTCTGTTTGGCTAAGACAGTGTCACATGATTCCCAATAAAAAGCTGGAAACATGCTGGTTAATTGAGTGCTTCTAAAATAGATTAATTACGAATTCCTTCTCCTTGGTATATTCCAGCAGTGTAAAATATCTTGGAAGTTTTGAAACATGTCAAACAATAATTGTAATCATTAGAATATTAAATCATAAGAAGATTAGTATATTGAATGCATTTAAATGAATGCATTTTAGTGATTAATTTACTACTGTTTGTGCAGTAGATGTAATGAATTTTTTACAAATGCTTCACAGATCGGTCTCTATCATTATACATGTACAAGTGTTTATTGCATTCAGTGCGTGATTATTAAAAATCAAAACAGTAAATCTATAATAAAACTAGTGTAGCCTTGATATTAAAATCAAAACAGTAAATCAATAATAAAACTAGTGTAGCCTTGATATACAATTATAGCCTTTGGATTCGGCCAATGCATGATTTTATTAACATTAAAAAAATCAACCAGGGACGGTCAACTTTGTCCTCGGTTGATATTTTACCAGGTTAATAAAACTATGTATCGACATTATCAAAAGCTGGGAAAATGCTGGTTAATTGAGTGCTTCTAAAAATAGATTAATTACGAATTCCTTCTCCTTGGTATTTTTCAGCAGTGTAAAATATCTTGGAGGTTTTGAAACATGTCAAACAATAATTAACATGATCAAAATCAAACTATGAATGTTAAATAGAATTTAAATTGCATGCGGCATACAGCTGGCCATACCCACAGGAACAAATGCATGACTTTTCTCTTGATTGATGAAATTCTACATGTATAAATTTTATGTTTACTACTGTACCATTCCTTACTAATGAACTAATTACAATTGTATCATAATAACAATAAAACAAACATAATATACACAAATTGTTTTGCTGATTCTTGGTGTCACTGCTAATATTTGTAAACCAGAAATTGAATGACATAATTAGAGAGATGTATTCTTTTAGGTCCCTACTCTTCAGTCGGTGGTGATAGGACCAAAAACAGTATATCAATATGTTAAAGAAATCATCATTCTATTTCGGTTAAATGACGTTTTTGAAGAATATGAGCAAACAAAGACTAACATGTGGATCCAAGCGAGGTATAATAGAAATATAAACGTCTTCTACACCCACCATACAAATCTTGGTCAAATTTGCGACACCCACCATATAAATCTAGGTCTTATTGACGACACTCGCTATCAGATCTAAGTCAAATTGACAAAAGTCACCATACGAATCTAGGTCAAATCGAGGACACCCGTCGTACAAATCTAGGTAAAATTCAGGACACCTTTCATGGAAATCCAGATCAAATCGACGACATCCACCATAAAAATCTAGGTCAAATCGAGGACACCCGTCGTACAAATCTAGGTAAAATTCAGGACACCTTTCATGGAAATCCAGATCAAATCGACGACATCCACCATAAAAATCTAGGTCAAATCGACGACACCCAGCGTACAAATCTAGGTCGAACTGACGACACCCGTCATTCGAATCTAGGTCAAATACAGGTAAGGTCACGTGTTCAAAACATCCGACATAGTAACGAAACGGGTTCTCTATCTCAAAATCGATAAAATGCGTGCAAAATTCGAACAAAATATGTACAAGGAGAATAAGACAAGGTGTACCGAATGAAGAAACGTCTTCTTCATCGATGACACCCATCATACAAATGTTAAGTTTTAAAATCATATTAGTAATTAACAAAACATTGCCTATATTATTTGGGTATATGACCTAAATCAAAAGACCATGGTGTTCCAAGAAGATATATGTCCCCTAGTTTACCAGCTCAGATCCAATTAATGTCCATTAATTTCCAAAATGAGAACAAGTCAAGACTGGTAACGAAGTATCAGACTTTACCATGGTATTCATCAACCTGCATCTCCGACAACTGTTGACATCTGTCTTCTACAATGTTAACCGCTCAGGACCAAATATATCTCCCACAATGTAAACCATCCAGGACCAAACATACCTCACACAATGTAAAACATCCTGGACCAAATATATATCCCACAATTTAAACCATCCTGGACCAAATATATCTCACACAATGTAAACCATTAAAGACCAAATATATCTCACACAATGTAAAACATCCAGTACCAAATATATCTCACACAATGTAGACCAGTCAGGACCAAATATATCTCACACAATGTAAACCATTAAAGATCAAATATATCTCACACAATGTAAACCATCCAGTATCAAACATACCTCACACAATGTAAAACATCCTGGACCAAATATATATCCCACAATTTAAACCATCCTGGACCAAATATATCTCACACAATGTAAACCATTAAAGACCAAATATATCTCACACAATGTAAACCATCCTGGACCAAATATATCTCACACAATGTAAACCATCCTGGACCAAACATACCTCACACAATGTAAACCATCCTGGACCAAATATATCTCACACAATGTAAACCATCCAGGACCAAATATATCTCACACAATGTAAACCAGTCAGGACCAAAGATATCTCACACAATGTAAACCATCCAGGACCAAATATACCTCACACAATGTTAAACATCCTGGACCAAATATATATCCCATAATGTAAACCATCCAGTACCAAATATATCTCACACAATGTAAACCATCCAGGACCAAATATATATCACACAATGTAAACCAGTCAGGACCAAATATATCTCACACAATGTAAACCATTAAAGACCAAATATATCTCACATAATGTAAACCATCCAGGACCAAATATATATCCCACAATGTAAACCATCCTGGACCAAATATATCTCACACAATGTAAACCATCCTGGACCAAATATATATCCCACAATGTAAACCATCCTGGACCAAATATATCTCACACAATGTAAACCATCCTGGACCAAATATATCTCACATAATGTAAACCAGTCAGGACCAAATATATCTCACACAATGTAAACCATCCAGGACCAAACATACCTCACACAATGTAAAACATCCTGGACCAAATATATATCCCACAATGTAAACCATCCTGGACCAAATATATCTCACATAATGTAAACCAGTCAGGACCAAATATATCTCACACAATGTAAACCATCCAGGACCAAATATATCTCACACAATGTAAACCATCCAGGACCAAACATACCTCACACAATGTAAAACATCCTGGACCAAATATATATCCCACAATTTAAACCATCCTGGACCAAATATATCTCACACAATGTAAACCATTAAAGACCAAATATATCTCACACAATGTAAACCATCCTGGACCAAATATATCTCACACAATGTAAACCATCCAGGACCAAATATATCTCACATAATGTAAACCAGTCAGGACCAAATATATCTCACACAATGTAAACCATCCAGGACCAAATATATCTCACACAATGTAAACCATCCAGGACCAAATATATCTCACACAATGTAAACCATCCAGTACCAAATATATCTCACACAATGTAAACCATCCAGGACCAAATATATCTCACACAATGTAAACCATCCAGTACCAAATATATCTCACACAATGTAAACCATCCAGGACCAAATATATCTCACACAATGTAAACCGCTCAGGACCAAATATATCTCACACAATGTAAACCAGGCAGGACCATATATACAGTTGATTCCATATACAAAGCAAATTTCAAATTGCAGTTAGAATAGAAGACAAATATGGAACCAAAAAACGGAAATTTGAATACAGTCAGGCGACACCTTGTGTCCGGGAATCTACTCTTATTTTTTTTCTTATTTTTTGTTGTTGTTGTTTCTTTGTTTTATTTTTTTGTTCGCAATTTGATTTCAGCAAACATAAATATTGTACATGTAAATGATTTCTTTCGAAAAGCATGTTCGCCATCAGATTGTTAAAACAGAAACACTTTTCTTAAAACACTACATTTATATCATTATTATATGTTATATAAAACACTACATTTATATCATTATTATATGTTATATAAAACACTACATTTATATCATTATTATATGTTATATAAAACACTACATTTATATCATTATTATATGTTATATAAAACACTACATTTATATCATTATTATATGTTATATAAAACACTACATTTATATCATTATTATATGTTATATAAAACACTACATTTATATCATTATTATATGTTATATAAAACACTACATTTATATCATTATTATATGTTATATAAAACACTACATTTATATCATTATTATATGTTATATAAAACACTACATTTATATCATTATTATATGTTATATAAAACACTACATTTATATCATTATTATATGTTATATTATGTACATTTTTTGTGTGTGTCGACATTTTAGTTTGTCTTGTTTTGAATGCATAGAACTATCCAAGTTATAGTTGTGAGTAATTGGCTCACCTCGGCCATCGTACGTATATGTAACATACTTATTTTTGAGATACAAACCCATCCTTACCTACCCTGTAGCCTTGTCTGTGTCTCGATTTATTTGTGTGTAAATGTATAATCGTCTCACACAAGGTTACTTCATATCTTTAGCGACATATCTCACTACTTGTTCACATAGAGATTGTGATTTGAGGATGAAGATATGTCTTAACTAATATGTTGCTGGTGTATAATTTAATTACTAACTGATAATCACGATCTTCATAGCGATGTATCAAATGTTAGATGTTCATTTCGTAGCTGTACACTTTCATGCCATCAGTTTGTCATATATTGCGCTTTTCTTTGCAATGATGTTGTTGTTTTCATTATACCGTGCCACCTAAATCTTCAAAGTATATTTTCGTGTCATGTCAATCCATTAAGCTGTCAAAAGCTTTGCATCTGAAAAATACACATATATCATGAGAGCTGTTTTCGTCACAACCTGCATTCATACACATTTACCTGTTTACACATACATGTATGTCATGAGAGCTGTTTTCGTCACAACCTGCATTCATACCCACTTACCTGTTTACACATATATCATGAGAGCTGTTTTCGTCACAACCTGCATTCATACCCACTTACCTGTTTATACATATATCATAAGAGCTGTTTCGTCACAACATGCACTCATACCCACTTACCTGTTTACACATATATCATGAGAGCTGTTTTCGTCACAACCTGCATTCATACCCACTTACCTGTTTACACATATATCATAAGAGCTGTTTCGTCACAACATGCACTCATACCCACTTACCTGTTTACACATATATCATGAGAGCTGTTTTCGTCACAACCTGCATTCATACCCACTTACCTGTTTACACATATATCATAAGAGCTGTTTCGTCACAACATGCACTCATACCCACTTACCTGTTTACACATATATCATGAGAGCTGTTTTCGTCATATCCTGCACTCATACCCACTTACCTGTTTACACATATGTATCATGAGAGCTGTTTTCGTCATATCCTGCACTCATCCCCACTTACCTGTTTACACATATATCATGAGAGCTGTTTTCGTCAGAACCTGCATTCATAAACACAGATGTTACTGATATGACATTCGATTGAATACGCGCCAGTGTGAGAGAACAGATTTTTTTTTTATTATTATTTTTATTTAATTTTTAAGGAAAAAAATATTCAATAACACGTTAAAGTAACGTACAAATAATACTTGACCATCAAGGTGAATGTGTGATGCGGTCCTATCATCACCACAGCGGTTTAATTGCCGACATATTTTGTCAATCAAAAGTAAATGTCGATGTTATCAAAAATAGTTTAATCTTCAAAATTCCTTGTCATCACCACACGAGTCTATTTCCTGTCCCGTGAACTCTGACATAAATGTCATGCTTGGATATAGTTTAGATAATTATTGCCATTAAAGCAAAGTGTTGAAAGTACATGTACTTATATCTTGGACATCCGCACAAAATTGGAGCCAGATGATTTTCGAAGTAGATATTGTCCTTTATTTGATTCGGTATTCCAGAAAGCCTTTCTTAGTTTTAACTACCGACTTCAATTGTCTGTGTTGTGAAACCTATGATTTTCTGTAATGCATTTCGAATGGATGATTTTTAAGAAACTTATTACCCTTTTTTTATTTCAATCTGGTCAGAATTCCCTCAATCTAAAAGTGGCGACCATCATGACAGTCAGATCACGGTATGTCTACATTAATACTTACTATCCAATATTGATATATGGTAATGACCGGGAAGTTCATTACCATATATGGTTAACAAAACTTTTAATATTACCACAAAGCATCTGTCTTCAAAGGGCGACATGCCGGAGTTCCATTTCCAAAATTTAATGAGGACCAAAAGTCGATATGGTAATATGGATTTTTAATATGGTGTTTTGATGACTGTCTTTCGATGTGTGGCGGGTATTAGTTTTATTTACAAATCATTTCGATTACTTTGTATATCATATCCATCCTATCTACACCTTGCATTCAGACAGAGTACCCTAGTTATACAGACATAGTCATGAACACATGTCAACTTTACTTAACCCTGATATGTGATACATTTTATGACAATATCATTAAAAAACGCGCTAGCCGACCTTGGGAGAGATATACTGTGTACATGTATTCCTGCGCCGGTTGTTTACAGTCTACGGATGTGCTTCAGACGAGACTTTTTAATTACCAGTCGGTACCAATTGGTATTAATATCTACTACATTTACTTGTTTTAAAACAACTGTCAAACGGTAATAGTCTAAGCCCATTAGTTACCTGAAAATGAATGCATATGAGAACTCCATGCGCACGAGTTAGGATAAGAAAAGGTGGTAAAACATCACTCTGGTATGTAAACAATGTAATAGATAGGCGTCCTGCACATTTGTTTTGCAAGGATGCCCCACGCCTCACATTCACTGTAGTCCATGGGCTGTGTACGTGTTGCTCTGTGGAAAACAGGACACAATTTCCGTTTCTAAAGTTAAAGTATCATCAATGCAAAGGTAAAGTATTATAAGAGTAAAGTTAACATTTCTAACCACGTCTAGTATTTCTCATACCAAAACGAGGGCACTTTTTTCCTGCATTAAAGAGGGTGGTAGGTCATGCGGCCCCTGTTAGCATCGATCTGACCACAGACAAAATATTTTCTTTCTATAATGAGGCTGCGTGAAGGTTGATTTTGTCTGCAGTCAGACCGTTGTAATATTTATTCTGCCCATAGTCAGACCACTGCAAAGTTTATTTGTCTGTAGTCAGACCACTGCAAAGTTTATTTGTCTGTAGTCAGACCACTGCAAAGTTTATTTGTCTGTAGTCACACCGCTATAAAGTTTATTTGTCTGTAGTCAGACCGCTGTAAAGTTTATTTGTCTGTAGTCAGACCACTGTAAAGTTTATTTGTCTGTAGTCAGACCGCTGTGATGTTTATTTGTCTGTAGTCAGACCACTGTAAAGTTTATTTGTCTGTAGTCAGACCACTGTAAAATGTATTTGTCTGTAGTCAGACCTCAGTAAAGTTTATTTGTCTGTAGTCAGACCTCAGTAAAGTTTATTTGTCTGTAGTCAGACCGCCATAAAGTTTATTTGTCTGTAGTCAGATCGCTGTGATGTTTATTTGTCTGTAGTCAGACCACTGTAAAGTTTATTTGTCTGTAGTCAGACCACTGTAAAGTTTATTTGTCTGTAGTCAGACCACTGTAAAATGTATTTGTCTGTAGTCAGACCGCTGTAAAGTTTATTTGTCTGTAGTCAGACCACTGTAAAGTTTATTTGTCTGTAGTCAGACCGCTGTGATGTTTATTTGTCTGTAGTCAGACCACTGTAAAGTTTATTTGTCTGTAGTTAGACCGTTGTAAAGTTTATTTGTCTGTAGTCAGACCACTGTAAAGTTTATTTGTCTGTAGTCAGACCGTTGTAAAGTTTATTTGTCTGTAGTCAGACCGCTGTGATGTTTATTGGTCTGTAGTTAGACCGCTGTGATGTTTATTTGTCTGTAGTCAGACCGTTGTGATGTTTATTTGTCTGTAGTCAGACCACTGTAAAGTTTATTTGTCTGTAGTCAGACCGCTGTGATGTTTATTGGTCTGTAGTTAGACCGCTGTAAAGTTTATTTGTCTGTAGTCAGACCACTGCAAAGTTTATTTGTCTGTAGTCAGACCGCTATAAAGTTTATTTGTCTGTAGTCAGACCACTGTAAAGTTTATTTGTCTGTAGTCAGACCGTTGAAGTTTATTTGTCTGTAGTCAGACCGCTATAAAGTTTATTTGTCTGTAGTCAGACCACTGTAAAGTTTATTTGTCTGTAGTCAGACCACTGTAAAGTTTATTTGTCTGTAGTCAGACCACTGTAAAGTTTATTTGTCTGTAGTCAGACCGTTGTAAAGTTTATTTGTCTGTAGTCAGACCGCTATCAAGTTTATTTGTCTGTAGTCAGACCACTGCAAAGTTTATTTGTCTGTAGTCAGACCTCAGTAAAGTTTATTTGTCTGTAGTCAGACCACTGTAAAGTTTATCTGTCTGTAGTCAGACCGCTGTAAAGTTTATTTGTCTGTAGTCAGACCGCTGTAAAGTTTATTTGTCTGTAGTCAGACCGCTGTAAAGTTTATTTGTCTGTAGTCAGACCACTGCAAAGTTTATTTGTCTGTAGTCAGACCGCCATAAAGTTTATTTGTCTGTAGTCAGATCGCTGTAAAGTTTATTTTTCTGTAGTCAGACCGCTGTAAAGTTTATTTGTCTGTAGTCAGACCGCTGTAAAGTTTATTTGTCTGTAGTCAGACCGCTGTAAAGTTTATTTGTCTGTAGTCAGACCACTGCAAAGTTTATTTGTCTGTAGTCAGACCGCTATAAAGTTTATTTGTCTGTTGTCAGACCGCTGTAAAGTTTATTTGTCTGTAGTCAGACCGCTGTGATGTTTATTGGTCTGTAGTTAGACCGCTGTGATGTTTATTTGTCTGTAGTCAGACCGCTGTGATGTTTATTGGTCTGTAGTTAGACCGCTGTGATGTTTATTTGTCTGCAGTCAGACCGTTGTAATATTTATTTGTCTGTAGTCAGACCACTGTAAAGTTTATTTGTCTGTAGTCAGACCACTGTAAAATGTATTTGTCTCTAGTCAGACCTCAGTAAAGTTTATTTGTCTGTAGTTAGACCGTTGTAAAGTTTATTTGTCTGTAGTCAGACCACTGTAAAGTTTATTTGTCTGTAGTCAGACCGTTGTAAAGTTTATTTGTCTGTAGTCAGACCGCTGTGATGTTTATTGGTCTGTAGTTAGACCGCTGTGATGTTTATTTGTCTGTAGTCAGACCGTTGTGATGTTTATTTGTCTGTAGTCAGACCACTGTAAAGTTTATTTGTCTGTAGTCAGACCGCTGTGATGTTTATTGGTCTGTAGTTAGACCGCTGTAAAGTTTATTTGTCTGTAGTCAGACCACTGCAAAGTTTATTTGTCTGTAGTCAGACCGCTATAAAGTTTATTTGTCTGTAGTCAGACCACTGCAAAGTTTATTTGTCTGTAGTCAGACCGCTGTAAAGTTTATTTGTCTGTAGTCAGACCGCTGTAAAGTTTATTTGTCTGTAGTCAGACCGCTTTAAAGTTTATTTGTCTGTAGTCAGACCGCTGTAAAGTTTATTTGTCTGTAGTCAGACCGCTTTAATGTGTATTTGTCTGTAGACTGATCGCGGTAATGTTAATCTGTCTGTAGTCAGACCGCTGTAAAGTTTATTTGACTGTAGTCAGACCACTGCAAAATTTATTTGTCTGTAGTCAGACCGCTATAAAGTTTATTTGTCTGTAGTCAGACCGCTGTAAAGTTTATTTGACTGTAGTCACACCGCTGTGATGTGTATTTGTCTGTAGTCAGACCGCTGTAAAGTGTCTTTGTCTGTAGTCAGACCGCTGTAATGTTTCTTTGTCTGTAGTCAAACCGTTGTAAAGTTTATTTGTCTGTAGTCAGACCGCTGTAAAGTTTATTTGACTGTAGTCACACCGCTGTGATGTGTATTTGTCTGTAGTCAGACCGCTGTAAAGTGTCTTTGTCTGTAGTCAGACCGCTGTAATGTTTCTTTGTCTGTAGTCAAACCGTTGTAAAGTTTATTTGTCTGTAGTCAGACGTCAGTATTGTTTATTTGTCAGTAGTCAGACCTCAGTATTGTTTATTTGTCAGTAGTCAGACCTCAGTGATGTTTGTTTGTCTGCAGTCAGACCGTTGTAAAGTTTGTTTGTCTGTAGTCTGACCGCTGTAAAGTTTATTTGTCTCTAGTCAGACCGCTATAAAGTTTATTTGTCTGTAGTCAGACCGCTGTAAAGTGTCTTTGTCTGTAGTCAGACCGCTGTAATGTTCCTTTGTCTGTAGTCAAACCGTTGTGAAGTTTATTTGTCTGTAGTCAGACGTCAGTATTGTTTATTTGTCAGTAGTCAGACCTCAGTATTGTTTATTTGTCAGTAGTCAGACCTCAGTGATGTTTGTTTGTCTGTAATCAGACCGTTGTAAAGTTTGTTTGTCTGTAGTCAGACCGTTGTATTGTTTATTTGTCTGTAGTCAGACCGCTGTAATGTATTTTTGTCTGTAGTCACACCGCTGTAAAGTTTATTTGTCTGTAGTCAGACCGCTGTAAAGTTTATTTGTCTGTAGTCAGACCGCAGTGATGTTTATTTGACAGTTGTCAGACCGCTGTGATGTTTATTTGTCTGTAATCAGACCGCTGTAATGTATTTTTTGGTCATCTGACCCGAAGTCATCATGTTTCGTCCGTCGTCGTGCGCCGTCCGCAGTCCGCCGTCCGCCGTCAGCCACGGCAGCCATTTTGTAACATGATTGCGCAATCATGGTTCTTCTGAACAACACCTATTTCAAACTTCTTCTCAAATTCCATCAGTGGGATTCAGCTCTTACTTACCAGAAATGATCCTGAGATGGTCCTGAACAAGTGTTGTTATTTTTCAGGCCGGTCAGAAATCCAAGATGGCCGCCATGGCAACCATCTTAAAAAACACATTTTAAACTTCTTCTCCAGTTCCACTGGTGCCATTGAGCTGGAAATTGGTGAGGATGTTAAGGAAGGAGAGCCAACAAAGTGTTGTTATTTTTCGGCTTTATAAAAACTTTGACATGACAGCCATGGCGGCCATTTTGTAACATGATTGCGCAATCATGGTTTTCCTGAACAACACCTATTTCAAACTTCTTCTCAAATTCCACCATTGGGATTCAGTTCTTACTTACTAAAAATGATCCTGAGGTGGTCCTGACCAAGTGTTGTTATTTAACTGGTCAGTCAGAAATCCAAGATGGCCGCCACAGCCGCCATTTTGAAAACACATTTGAAACTTCTTCTCAAGTTCAACTGGTGAGATTGAACTGAAACTTGCCTGAAATGATCCTTGGATGGTCCTTACCAAGTGTTATTATTTATCGGGTCAGTCAGAAATCCAAGATGGCTGCCATGGCAACCATCTTGAAAAACACATTTTTAACTTCTTTCCAGTTCCACAAGTGCCATTGAGCTAGAAATTGGTGAGGATGTTAAGGAAGGAAAGCCAGCAAATTGTTGTTATTTTTTGGCCTTGTAAAACTTTGACATGGCAGCCATGGCGGCCATTTTGTAACATGATTGCGCAATCATGGTTCTTCTGATCAACACCTATTTCAAACTTCTTCTCAAATTCCACCAGTGGGATTTAGTTCTAAATTATCAAAAATGATTCTAAGATGGTCCTGACCAAGTGTTGTTATTTATCTGGTCAGTCAGAAATCCAAGATGACAGCCATCTTGAAAAACACATTTTAAACTTCTGCTCCGGTTCCACTGGTGCCATTGAGCTGGAAATTGGTGAGGATGTTAAGGAAGGAGAGCCAACAAAGTGTTGTTATTTTTCGGCATCGTAGAAACTTTGACATGACAGCAACGGTGGCAATTTTTAACATGATTGCGCAATCATGGTTTTCCTGAACAACACCTATTTCAAACTTCTTCTCAAATTCCACCAGTGGGATTTAACTCTAACTTGCCAGAACTGATCCTGAGATGGTCCTGGCCAAGTGTTGTTATTTATTCGGTCAGTCAGGAATCCAATATGGCCACCATAGCCAACAGTGCCACTAAACCTGCTACAGAGAATGCATACTACAATAGTATAAGGGTCTTTAATTTAGAGTCAGATGACCGTTAAGACCCTTGGGCCTCTTGTTGTCTGTAGCCAAACCGCTTTAATTTTAATTTGTCTGTAGTCAGACCGCTATAAAGTTTTTTTGTCTGTAGTCAGACCGCTGTAAAGTTTATTTGTCTCTAGTCAGACCGCTGTAATGTTTATTTGTCTCTAGTCAGACCGCTGTAAAGTTGATTTATCTGTAGACTGATCGCGGTAATGTTAATCTGTCTGTGGTCAGACCGCTGTAAAGTTTACTTTTCTGTAGTAAAACCGTTGTAATGACTACCATCCTGGGAGGATTTTGTAATGACAAGATAGTATGTATGTCAATGTGCTGAGGTATCACATGTACTTAATACCAAGTAACAACCCTCAAAGGGAATGGGGCCCAATAGTGGTAGGACAGCTGATCGAACCATTGGACGTGAAGTGAACCATCCTGTGGACAGTGAAATCTCACAGTACAATGACCACATGTGAGCGAGTCCGAAAAGTTAGCCCTTAACTACAGACCCACACTAGGGCATTCCTGTTGCTACATGTGTATACATAGGTGAAGACTGGCTTCAGTTATAATGTAAATGCACATTAATCTTGGGGTCACCTGTAGTTTATGGCAGTATCAAATCCTTGAAGTTTATATATAAATCTACTATTCATGATGCCGGACGCAGATTTTCTAACATTTTTACAGTCGTATAGACAGCAGTAATTAGGTGTCGTATATGTTACAGGTAGAAAATGAATTCATACTCCTTTTTAGACCACCTAAAGGTTTCTGCTGTTGTATCATCATGCTATAATGAGTGCATCATCCGGTCACTACTTCCTCACATGATATTTTGTTTCAGCTGCTACAAATATAAAACCATTCAACAATTGTTTCTCATCAATATTCTTACCAAATATATTCATTTTATAACATGTAAAAAATATCCTAAACCACGTATATTTTCTCGATATAAGAAGGCATTGCTGTTTGCGGGCGATCTTTGGTTCTTTGAATGAATGTTTTCTTCTATCTGGTTATATCTCCTGAAGGACTTGATCGACATTTATTAATAAATAAATGCCCATTTGGCTTGTCATAGTTTATGCTATCTTTGTGTTTTCGCGATTCCTAGATTCGTCTTCCTTGTATGTTGATATAGTTCATTTTTCTTCTTTTATATAGAGAAGACTCAGGCGAAGACTAAGATGG
This sequence comes from Pecten maximus, assembly GCF_902652985.1. Taxonomy (NCBI): domain Eukaryota; kingdom Metazoa; phylum Mollusca; class Bivalvia; order Pectinida; family Pectinidae; genus Pecten; species Pecten maximus. The sequence continues at coordinate 28,257,638 of NC_047023.1, read as the reverse complement.
AAAAGTATAGGCGGTCCATAGGACGATGGCGACTACTGGCGTTCGTCCTCCTGTTGTGTGCTCTTGGTCTGTTGGTGGGAATCATCATTATATCCTTCGTCAAGAACAGGCAATTAGAAGACCAAAAGATGCCATACTGTTCTGGTAAAGAGGATATCAATCTAGAACAGCCAGATGACCCGTCGGTATTCCACGATCTTACTGCAGTTGAGATTGGTGGACTCATGGAGTATCTTCATTCACAGAAAAGTCTAAATTTAGTCGAGCCTTCAAAAGCACGAGTGAACAACAGCTATTTGTATCTAGCAGAGATTTATGTTCCAGCCAAGGTTAAGGTACTGAACTATCTAGATAACAACGGAGTTAAGCCTGAGAGGGAGGCTATTGTCACAATATTCAGGGGAGATAAGCGACCTCCTGTCGTAGAAGAGTATTTAGTTGGTCCTCTCCCGAATCCTAGCCACTTGAAAGAAGTTCCGGGTCGTCGACAGAATATTCCGTTCAATCTTCGGCCACTGAATGGGCCAGAATTGGGGTCTCAGATAGCTTTCCTCGAGGAAACCATTCACAGAACCTTATATGACCTAGTTTTAGAGAGTTTTGGCGGCAAGTTCAGAGACTGTGGAGATAAATGTTTGACAATGCAATTTCCTGCCCCCTTTTCGCCTGCTGTTTCCGGTGTGCCTCACGGGAGGAAAACATGGTTTACTATGTTTCGTACGATAGACTTTTTTGTTCTCCATCCCCTTGATTTTGCCGTTCTAGTTAATTTTAATCATGACACACAAAACACAGAGGTAGAAGCGGTGTGGTATAATGGACAATCACTTAGTACCTTTGAGGAATTGGCAGCTGGCTATTCAGACGGGTCTGTGAAAAAGATGAAAGTTCCTTATCCACTTGAAAATGACAACACATTCTCAAAATTGAAGAGACGTGGTCCAGCATTTCAAAAAGAGTTCAAGAGAGAACCGTTACAATTTGAACCTGACGGAAAGAGATATGCTATACATCACAACCACGTGGAGTACATGGGATGGAAGTTCTACTACAGAATGTCTCCCGTCTCTGGTCCACAGATCTACGACGTCCGCTTCCGGAATGAGAGAATCGCTTATGAAATCAGTCTACAGGAAATAGTCGTCCTTTACTCTGGTTTCAAACCGGGCCCGATGTTTCCGGACTATTTTGACAGTTGCACCCTGTTAGGAATTCAGGATAAAGGTCTGGTGCCAGGCGTAGACTGCCCAGTACATGCCACATATATGGATACATCTTTTGTCCTGGAGTCATCAAAAGAACCGGTTACATTTAAGAACACCTTCTGTCTGTTTGAGCAAAACACCGGATACCCGTTGAGGCGACACCAGTCTCATTCCGCCGGGTATGGTGGTTTTTATGAAGGCATGCCAAACGTAGTTCTTACACTGAGGTCAGTCTATACTGTTGTGAATTATGACTACATATTCGACTTTTTCTTCTACCAGAATGGAGTTGTGGAAGTGCGTGCTATGTCGACAGGGTATATATTACCTAATTTCCATACGGACCAAGAAGCGCCCTACGGAGCACAGGTACATGATGACATTAACGGAAACCTACATACCCATCTCTTCAACTTCAAGGTAGATGTGGACATTAAAGGAAAAACAAACCGATTCGCTACATGGGACATTGCTCCAACCTCGGCGCCCAATGACTACTCCGCAAAACCAAACGCTGAATATCACATGACAACGTATTCTCGTGATGTCAAGGACACAGAACAGGCAGGCGCATATAAATTCAACTTTGAGACACCAAAGTATCTTCTCTTCTACAGCGAACAAGAAAAAAACGCTTATGGAAATCCAAAAGCATACCGCCTTGTTAACAAAGGAATGGTAAAGCAGCTATTCAGTGAGGGCGAAGGGAACGAGCCGGCGGCCAGCTGGTCGAGGTACCAAGTGGCTGTCACTCAGTACAAGGAATCGGAAAGAAGGAGCAGTTCCGCGTATGCCTACTCGGACTCGTCCGATCCCGTGGTACAGTTTCAAAGTTTTATTGACGACGATGAATCCATCAAAGACGAGGTATGTCTATTTCTGAAATTGTTAGATGTGTGTTATCCTTATAATGTCGTGGACCGAGTATGCCTAAAGAATGAGAGCTGATATCTGTTCTTTCCTTAAGAACTTTTGCTCGTGCAGATCAGGTGTTACGTCAATAGATGTTTGGCTTTTACTCTGATAAATAGATAAAGAAACAGGAACTTAAAAAGTTTGGTTTGGTTTGGTTTATTTTGTTTAACGTCCTATTAACAGCTAAGGTCATTTAAGGACGGCCTCCCTTGCGTGCAACATGAATGCGTGTGGTGAGTGCGTATGTGTGTTTTGGGAGGCTGTGGTATGTTTGTGTTAAGTCTCCTTGTGATAGGCCGGAACGTTTGCCGATTTATAGTGCTACCTCACTGAAGCATACTGCCGAAGACACCCAGCACACCCCACCCGGTCACATTATACTGACAACGGGCGAACCAGTCGTCCCACTCCAAATATGCTGAGCGCTAAGCAGAAGTAGCAACTACCATTTTTAAAGACTCTGGTATGTCTCGGCCAGGGGACAGAACCCAAAGCCTTCCTCACAGAGGCGAACGCTCAACTAAAGGCCAAAAGTGAGGCATTGTCAAGGTATTCATTAGGAAGAAGAAAGTTGTTCAGAAAGAAGAGAAAAGATAAGATCCCAAATATAGTCGCCTCTTACGATCATGCAATGGGGACAGCAGGTACAATTCTGACGCCTTACCTGCAGGGTAAAATTAAAAAGAGTTTTCCTTGGCTATATTTCATAAGCTGGAGGCTCAAGTGAGCTATTTCTTTTGGGCATCATCTGGGGTCCGTTTGGCACTTTTACCTTTGCCAATAGTGTGCATGTTACTGTTCAAAATTGCTGGGATGATTTGATGTTGGAATGCTTCGCGGAAGCAGGCACCTTTTCAAAGGTATAACTTAAACCAAAAAAAAAATAATCAGAATTTTAATTTTAATTGATAGAACAATATAATTTTACTTAATTGACTTTTGACTTTGTGTAGGAAGAATATTTATTATTATGCCTATTCAAATTATGTGATTGATTATAGTTTATGGTTAGTTTCATTCGTTTCTTTCTCTGTGACCCATGTTTTGACCTTTGTCAAATTTGCAGTGTTACGAAATATGGAAGTGAAAGGCATACTACATCGCTGAGAATTGATGATCAGTGTGATCAGTATATTGACTTTTGGAATCACTAAACATTGTTATTATTTACGCATATGAAAGGTATATTACATGAATAAGAATTGATGAGTAATTTGACTTATGTATTGATAAGATTCATACATGCCAGAAACAAAAGTTGTTTTTTTACAGATTGAAGGATGTTTATCAAAGTCGCATTACTCATGTACGTCATACAATGGAACGGCTTTATATATGCTTGAAAAGTTTTTAGATTATACGAATGTTTTGCTGTAACCAACCATCAGGGGTTGAGGGGGTTGGGCCAAGAGAACTTCATCATTTTTCTTGTTTACACCAAAAGCTGCTAGAATCAAAATTAACACGCTTTGGTCTCAAATATGTATGCTAAATATCGTCGGTTTTGTTAGTCTCGTTTCAAAAAATCTTTCTCCTTGCTTGCATAGAATTTGTACATTAAAAAAATTGATATTTAGTCTCCAGTAACAATATTTTCTACATTTATAGGATTTGGTAGCCTGGGTAACCATGGGTTTACATCATATCCCACATACCGAAGACCTTCCCGTCACACATTCCGCGGGGATGGACCTCAATTTCTACCTTCTTCCTTACAACTACTTCTCTGAGGACCCGGCCATGGCTTCTAAGAGCTCAGGTCCGTATAGAACTCAAGGACAAAACTATACCACAGGACGGAATCCGGGTTATAAAGTACGGACCTGAGGAGGATAAGCAATGTGTAGCGAAAAATAACCCATACTTTGAAATGTTAAAGAAGAATCCAGGGATGATGGTTGATGACGGAAGTGGTTCAACGGCTATATAATCTCTATATGTGGATGGAAGTTATAATCAACAGTATTATAATACTAGTGTCATGTAGTGCAATGTTTGTGAACTCGTTGAGTGTACAGCATATATCGGAGAGAGAAATTAACTTGAACTTCTTGCACATCGAGCGTGTAAGTAATATTACTATGTAACGAGTTAGTCATCCTCGTCTTGAGAATAAATCATGATAAACGGCTTTATAAAAGCCACGTGATCGTAAGGAAGTTTTATGCTCGTGAAGCAAGTGGTTGTAATGCAAGTTGCATCTGGGGCGATACTTGAGAAAGCTGTAGAATGTTCAGTTTCTTTCGGAGATAAAAAGTAACACGAACTTCTTACAGATTGAGCGTGTGTGTAGTACTGTTCTGTAATGAAATAGCCGTCATCGTCATCAGTATACCACTGCAGGAAAAAAAGTGTAAACCATTATAAGAAACCTGATCCTTAAGTTGGTTAAGTATGAATGTGAGTAAAATTTTGCATATCACAAAAAGTGTTGTGATCAACAAAAGTTTTCACAAACAAACCGTGGGTTTTCCTCAGTTTTGTCAAATATTGAATTACTGGGACTACCCTAACCATACTTAAGGAAATCTTACTATCGTCCTATTTAGTTTTCATCCTTGGTATGCCCTTCGAGATAAAATTACCTGTCAAGAGTACAGCATAATACAGAAATGCACATCAAAACACCAAAGTAATTACATGTATATTATTCAGTTTTCACAATCATAGATTAAGCAAATGATAAGTTACCTTTTGTTTACTTTGACAGTCAACGTATTATGTTTTACAATATCACCGTCCCATTATTAATGTCCTATGTACACTACATTTTGTGTTGCATATAACAAATTGTAAAACACTTCTACACAAACTTTAGGCAGGTATATTATCGGTCAGTTATGTACCTCTTCTGTTGTTATTGTCCATTCATTTTTCATTTTTAAATGTTTGAAAATAGTCGCAGTTCTCTTTCATTATTTATAAGTGGTGTCAATTAATCATAAACAAGTCCAAATTTAAACTATGAATATTTAATAGAACTGATATTTCTTTGGACAGTTATCCAAAGTCACAAAATCCGGATTATTTCCGGTTATGAATATATCGTATGTGTATATTACCGTACCATTCCATACTAATGAACTAATAACCTCTTGTATCATATTAACAATAAAACAATATATATCAAAAGTGTTTCGTTTTACATCACAGCATCAGCCAACCAGAACGCCATATAACCTTACGCATTCAACCAATTAGAACGTCATGTACCCAAAACCATCAATTCACCAGAACGCTAAATTACCTCAAAGCTTCAACCCACCACAACCCCATGCAACCCAAAATTTCAACCGACCAGAACGTCATGAATCGCAAAGCTTCAAGCCACCTGAATTTCATTAATCCCTAAAGCTTCAACCCACCAGAACGCCATACACAATGTATATCCCCAAAGTTTCAACCCACTAGAACGTCATATCGCCAAAGCTTCAACCCAGCAGAACGTCATATATCCCAAAAGATTCAACCCACTAGAAAGCCATGTATACACAAAGCTTCAACACACTAGAACTAGCTTTTACAACATATACGAAATGCTGTACAATTTCAGAACAGTAAATGACAATTGAATAACAGTGAATTTTTTTACGCAAATTTAGTTCGACCGTAGGTGTATCTGACTTGACACATTACCTTGTAATTGAAAAATACAAACTCATACAATTTTTTTTTAAATCGTCCAATGATGATAAGTCCAATGTAAGTATGACGTGTTGGTGGGTTGAAGCTTTGTGGATATATAGTATCCAACAGTTGTAAATAATTTAAAGCGATACAAGCATCTCAATGTAAATATCTCACAAGGTTATAAAGCCATTTTAACGGAGCAAAATGGTGTTATCTGTACGTTTTGATTGTAACTGTAGTTTCAACTGTAAGATATTTGAAGATATTTACAAATCCCCGGCCTGACGATTTTATTAGTGTTTATAGGATATATTTCTGAACTATGTGTGCCATTTATTGGTGTTATTAGATATATTTTTATACCTTGTACTTAATATGCCGTTTTATGCATTATTGTGATCAGCTGACGGCGGTGTAGCAGCTTAAACGGATACAAATATATAAATATCGCTTGAAATCATGACGAATGACAAAACTGTGTGACAAAATGAACGAAGGGTTATACCTGGAGTAAAAATATGGTACCACAGGCTCTTTGGAGGAGTGGCATTGCATCAACACACTCACAGACATTTCTGGAGGAGTGGATAGTTTAGGGAAGGTTCAACCAATTGGTGCTACATATGGTAGACATATGTTGTACTGGATGAAGATAGGTTACACGATCCTATAATTTTATGCTTACTCCGCTGGTGTTCACACAGCACAGATTTTACGAATTAATCAGTAGAGATTATAGTGATAAGGAAATTTCTTAAATGACTTTAAAAACTACATCCGGAAAAAAAAAAAGATTTTTATTTTTCGGAGTATCGACCTTTAAATGTTGCTAATATCGGTATACACTAAAAAACATATGTTACTGTGATGTAGGCAGTTTGCGTATGTGTCTTCAGACTTGTCACATAAACAACTAGAAGAATGATTTGATGGAATATGGTCACGGTCTGGTGACATTTAATGACTTTTAGAACATATATTCAATCATAACAATTAAAAACACGACACACATATTACGATATATTCAATAAAAAAGTAAAAGAACATATTTTTACAAACATCTGAGAAGGACAAAGTCACTGAACCACAGCCTGTGTGCGGGGTGTCAAACTCCGCCACAAAACCAAGATGTGAGATATCGCATGTTTATGTGGAAGTTAGTTGGTCCGAAGTCACGAGAGGAATGACCGCTGACTGTTTCTCTCCTGTACACTATACATTATGTAGAGAATGGCAGATTTATTATTGTGTTTATACGTCGGATGACTGACCTATAGATCGTTCTCTTACTTGGGATCTTCGCTCTAGGGTATGGCCACCGTGGTCAGTATGGGCCGGCCGGTCATTATCTCCAACTTACGATGAGTACAGGTGGTAGAGTGGTCTTTCTTTAGAATACATGTATTAAAACTTGTGTCTTACCAAGAGACGCAGAGAAGTTCCCTAACCTAACAGATAACATCTAAGTTTCAAACTATGGGAGATGAGTTATTTTAAGAATTCAATAAAGAAAAGCAATATAGCTCAACACCGACATAATTCAAATGAGAGACCATATAGCGACCATTATGGATCGACTAAAAGTAGTAGTGATGTCTAAAATATAGCACTAACATGAAGCACAAGCCAAAGTGTTAGTTCATTTTACTGCCAACGACAATTGTTTAAAAAAAAGAACAGAGGATATCGACATTAAAATTAAAATTAAAATCGACTAAACTATGGCGTAACATGAACAAAAAATATCGATTTGCATGGAAAATCTTTAAAATCAACAAGAAAAAGATCAAGCGTTCCGGAAGAGAAAGCGTCTTCTTCATCGGCGACACTAGCGATACAACTCTAAATTCCAGGTGGGTCACATTCTGAAAATGATAATATGGGTGGCATATCAGGGCCGGCATATCAACAAGTATCAAACACGTTTGGCGTCATATTGCATCGGAAAGTAGAATATGATACACACTTGGTCCTCATCAACACGCATTTCCCGTAACTCCGTGTCGTCAGTTTATCAGCCTGTCGCGGAACCGTTATAAAAGGAACACGTCCTTCAGCATGGAACCAATGTAAACACCAAATTAAAGGTAAGGGTAACAGGGATGCGAGTATCTAGAAATGAACAGCTTTGGTTGTAATTAAATTGTCCCTGTTGGTTACCAGGTAAGCACAAATAGTTCCGATTCTCAGTTTGGTATCTAACTAAAATTAAAAGCTACCAAATGACTATCATTAATTTTGTTATAATTTGAAAAAGTCTTATCTATACAAATATGAATAATGTAAATTGCTATAGACAATCGATCTCATTATCACAGCTTGTAGATCTGCTTTCTAAAATAAATTTGATTTTGTCGACTGAAGAGAGGTAGCTCTCCGTGTCAGTGGGAATCCATTCCTTATACTGAGGACCTTTCCATGGAAATAAACCGCATAAAGCTGATACTCATGATTTAACAAGAGTCAAAAAGATTTAAATAAGGCAGTTGCTCTGTGAATAGCATATATGCATTAAATAAATATGTGCAATAATATTCCTACCGGTAATATCGTCATATATAAAACTGTATAACTTCTCTGAGAATATTAACAAGATGTAATAATCTCGTTACATCCGCGAATCAGATAACTCAATTCTCTCCTAATAATATACAATTACATTTAATTAGGTGATCTATGTTTTTGATAGTATAAAATTTATTTCAATAAGGTGATATATGCTTACCTTGAATACACTGGATAACCGAATCCAATGCTGACCGGTCCCATCATCAGGTGTATGACCCTTCCTCAGACGTTTCGGCGCTTTCCACGACGTTCTCCAGAGGTGCGCTGACTTGGTTGATCAGGCCCAACCAGGGACCGGTCAGCTGTCACTACCACTTGCTGGTACTGCGGCTTGTTGCCCTTGCTGTTTCCGCAACATCTTGTCACCTGCTGCATCACCTCGGGTAGTGGTGACCACCCCATCTTTCCTCCCTCTTCCTCCATATCCAGCTGAAAAAACTGTCTGCCAACTTGCCGCCTGTATCATGTTCCTCTGGTCTGCTCCTATGACTCCCAATAGTCGTAAGGCTCTCTGGACTGATTGACTAGAGACCTTCCTACATCCGACCTCTATAGGCAGATACCATGTCCTCCATTCGTGTTGTTGACACTCCCCTATATTAGCTGCTGGTATTTCCGTTGCTTCCTTTCATTTGCCTCCTCCATCCTATCTTCCCATGGCACTGTTAATTCAAGCATCACTACCTGCTTGGAGCTACGGGACCACAACACGATGTCTGGGCGGGGAGTTGTTGAGACCCCCTCTACTGGAAAACTCATCCTCTGGATGATATCTGCCCTCATTTTCCAGTCTCCCGCAGTTGCAAGTATCCTACCTGCTTCCACGCTGCTTTTAGCTCCTGCTTCAGACTTCACGAAGGTGACGAAAGGCCCTTTGGATTAAGTCAGTCTCCTCCATCTGGCAGAGTCAATGCTTGCCGCTATCTCTTTCAGAACCTTGTCATACATCCATGTGTACCTCCCGTCCGAGAGAGCTACCTGGCAAGATGTGAGAACATGTACCAGATTGGCTGGTTGCCCACAAAGTGCACATGCCACACTTTTCGTAAGGCCTCAGAACAGGTTGTTTGGACTTGGCAGTACAGCATAAGTTGACTTCAGTAGGAAACTAAGCCTGTAGCCTTCCGTATTCAAGATCTCACCCCAGGTTACCTTCTGCTGCTTCACTCCCTCCCAGTGGATTCAGCTTCCCAGGTGCCTCATATGACTGTCCTCACCTGTCTAGCCTCCTCATTAATTGGTAATATACTATCACATTTCATCAAGTGGTCTATGTTTTCATTGATATACTAGTACATTCAATGAAGCGATCTCATTTTAAATAATATACCATTACATTAAATTAAGTAGTCTATGTTTTTGATTTTAATATTCCATTAGATTCAATTAAGTAGTCTTTGTTTTATCAATATACCATGATATTTAGTAACGTGTTCTAAATTTTATTAATATTTCATAACATTTAATAACATGTTCTATATTTTATCAATATACCATAACATTTAATAACGCGATCTATATTTTATTAATATACCATTACATTAAATTAAGTAGTCTATGATTCAATCAAGTAGTCTATGTTTTATCAATATACCATTAAATTTAATTAAGAGATCTGTATATGCCATATCAGTTTCCTCGATCAGTGGTTTTTCATTGATGTATAATGATAATAAACGTAATTCAAATAGTTTCACCTCGTGATGTCATGAATATTGATTTAACATTTAATTGCATTATATACCACGAGCAATGATAAACTTGAAAGGTGATAATTGTGATGGAGGTTTTCCTGTGTGGTTTTAAAGCAAAGAAGGATAACTCGTGGAGATATAAACACAACTTGTAATGAATACTGATATACCGTGTAAAGGGGCGAGTTGGATCTTAAAGTAAGAATTCCTTAATTAACATTATACTGATATACCATGTAAAGGGGTAAGTTGGACCTTAAAATAAGAATTCCTTAGTTAACACGAAACTGATATACCGTGTAAAGGGGCGAGTTGAACCTTGTATCGACTTCCTTTCAGGAGCTTCACAGTTTCGACTTATATTGTTTCTGACGGGTCTTAGAAGGACGAACAGTAATAGGATTAAGTTGTATCTGTCAAGATAACTGATGTTTAAATATGCCATTCAATTATAGCAAAAAATATCATTTCGAATAGACGCATATATGTCGTTTAAGGACGGCGTCCCATGTGTACGAAATGCATATGTGCAGTGTATGGTGTTTGTCTCGTTGGGAGATTGCGAAACTGATACCGACTTTATAGTACTACCTCACTGAAGTATACCGTCGAAGACACCCGACAGGTACCCCACACTGTCACATTATACTGACAACGGACGAACCAGTCGTATCACTTCCACAAGTGCTGAACGCTAAGCAGGAGTAGCAACGCCTTACTCACAGAAGCAAACACTCAACTAAAGGCCAAATGCGAGGCAGTATGAAGGAGACTGTTTCTATTTATAATTTGTAGATAAGGCGTAAACATAACCGTGTTATTTATAATGATTTTACGGGATATAGACTCTATTACAAAGTGCAATAAAAGTCGCATAATATGGAATATGTAATGAGCTGTTTTAAAAGATTTTCTCAGATCTGAATCTGAATATTAATTAGTTCGTCTATTAGATGGAGGAGGTTTAAATTCTAAGTAGAGTGTTCTGTGCCAATGAAACATGGTGAAAAATCAAGGTAGGCTTGTAATAACAGTAACAGTATTTCAAAGGGGCAAATGGCAGTGAGAAATTTGTGAAGGACGCGTCCGTCAATTTTCCTCAAAATGAAGAAGAATGGAGTTAATATGGTCATCATGCATTAAGAACAATGTAATGTTTGGCTATATTCGCGAGAAAAACTGCATAGTAGGGGAGCGAAGTTCCGTAATAAAAAATCGGCCAAAAATGTTTAAAAGTTATATTTTATTTATCTACAGTATCAAATGAATGTAAATATCTTAAAGCTGTGTCACTATTTATTTTGGATGTACAGCCAAACTGATAGTAAAGTGTACCGTTACGACCTTCATTTTAATAACCTCATTCATAGTTTAAGTATTAAAAAAGGTAACAACAGAGTAGGAAAATATATTAATTTATTTTGATATACAGTTAAATTAAGGTTTGTTGAAATAGCGTGGATGTATTGAAGTAAGTTTGGGCATTTCCACCTTGATATTCAGAATCACATGTAAATTCTTTCGGCAGTCCATAATTTTCAACTCTAACAGTTTGGTCAGAACCGGAAGTATCATCGTAAGACATGCGTATTGCGTCTCTGGAAGCCATGGATGGGTCAGAGTCGTGAAAGTTAAATGGGGTTAAAAAGAAAGATGGTCGCTTGCCTATAGATGAAATAAGCGGTATGTCCTCCATTTGTGGCAAATGGTGAAGTCCAAGAGTTACCCAGGCAACCAGATCCTGTAACAATGAACCAAGGTCAAGTTTCAGAATATAACCAAATTAATAAACCACACGATGGCAGTGTACTGATGAATACAACTAATGTTAATCATTCTCGGACAATAAACCACGGGGTGGCAGTGTACTGATGAATAAAACTAATCATTCTCGGACATTTCATCCATTAAATCAATTGTTTATCTTTTTCCAACTTCGATTCGAATATGTATGCATCACCGTATTAACGCACAGTTAAGTAAGTAATATTGAACTTGATATTGATCAGAAATTAAAAACATAACAGAAGAAACAACATCAAAACATCAACTTAAGTAATTTTCGGAGGTTTAACGTCTTATGTTAAAAGGCAAATGATGCACATGTGGTGCCATCATTTTGTCTCCAAAAACATACATTGTACATTGAAATGGGTCATCATCAATAGCTCTATACCACCACAATCAACTTATCGGGATGCGGATATATATGAAAATCAACAGAACTCTTAAGTGATGCAGGAATGCTACTACTAAGAATAGGAAAATTGACAAATGTGACAATAAAATCGTAACATTTATGACAGGGTTTTGTTGAAAGGTAAACAATACCTATTCTACATTTCTCTTTATATCAAGTAGTGTCATATAATAATCAGAAGAAAGATTATGATATATCATTGCGTGGTCGTCTCTCTAATGAAGGTGGGGAATTAGTCACCGAAATGACACGCTTAAATCCAATATAGGTTGTGATATAAGAACGACTATTCAAACGCTAACACTATAATATCTACATTGAAAACTGATTAATCTGAGATGAAACATGGCATTTGTGTGATATGTGAATTAAAATATGATCTATAAACCAGGATTGAGAGTGATGTCAGCACACCACGCCATCACCACCCCAATGCTACCGACGTCATTAATACATGGGTGAATTATATATATCCGGAAAAGGTGCACAAAACAACAAAAACAAAAACAAAAAGAAAACAACAAAAAACTAAACTAAACTTTGCTGTCACGAATATGAATTAAGGATGAATCTAATATGTCGCAAACTATGTTTTACATATGACGACATTTTTCCTAAAAGCAATAAACATATCTTACCGTATCCACAATGCTTTCGTTGTCGTCCAGGAAACTTTGAAAATTAACAATGGGTTCTTTTCTATCCCACATTGCGTAGATGGAACTACTTTGTCCTTCGTCGTCTTTCCGGCGCGTCACCGCCATCTGATGCCGCGCCCACGATATCGACGGCTCGTTCCCTATACCCTGTGACAGTAGATGTGTTAGTCCGCCGTCGATCTGTAAGCGGTAGGCCCTGGGATCGTTGTACATTGTTTTATAATCCTTGTTGTGGAATATGTGATACAGCGGAACGCTGGTATTTTCTCGATACAAAGTCTGCAGTTCAGTCATTTTTGAATTTCTGGTAAATTTAATTTGCTCGTATCTTGAATTCTTTTCAACTGACCAATCATTGTTGTTTATTAAATGGGGTTCAAATTGCAACGTCTCGTATCGGTTTTTTGTTTCATGAATATCCAAGTCGACTTTAAAATTGAATGCATGTTGAGTAACTGTTCCAATGAGTCTATCCCGAAGTTGGAACCCGTATCTTCCTTCAGGAGGAGAGTAAAGCATTGCCATCATGTAACCTGTTAGCGAGGTTTTAACTTCCAATGCACCATTTTGATGAAAAATGAAATCCACAACACAATCCTGGTTATATACTGAAATAATGGCTCTCAGAATCAGAACTATATCCTCTAGTGAGCCATAGAAACGCCCCGACATGCTGTCGTAGGCATGGTGACGTCTCAATGGTACACCAGTGCTCTGCTCAAAGAGACAAAATGCACGTTCATATGTGACGGGGTCATTTTGGTACTCCGTCCAATGGGTAGTACTGACGTACGAAGCAGAGGCGGGACAGTCCGCGCCAGGGACAAGATCGCGGGCTTGATAACCTAACAAAGTATTGCTATACAGCATATCAGAATATCTGTTCCAAGGTTTGTATCCAGAATGGAACGAAGCTATTTCCTGCAGACTCAATTCATAAACAATTCGATGTCCCATATGTTTAATATCAAATAACTGAGGTCCCGTTGTGGTTGACATCCGGAAATCAAACTCCCAATCCATATAAGTAACGTGTCTGTCCATCCGGTGGTAACGTTTGCCGTCGGGTTCCACCTGTCTTGGGCTACGCATGTTCTTTTCTGGAAACTGGTTCCCTCTTAAACGAAGTGTTGCGAAAGACATCGAATTTTCTTTTGGAAACTGTATGGATGATTTCTTGATAGTCCCCGCAGTGTAGGCATCTGCTAAATACTCAGCTGTGTCAAAAGACTGCCCATTATACCAGATGCTCTCGACATGAAATTGGCTCGGATCTTTTCCATCTAAATTGAAGAGGATGAAGAAGTCTACAGGATTGAGGAGATAATACTCAGTAGAGTGATGTGCCCAATACCACACTTTGCGAACATCACTGCCCGACACGGCTGGCGAAACCGCTGTCCACCGATGCATGACTAAGCACTTTCGGTTGCAATTGAAGAAGCGCGCATCATAACTTTCCAATAACACATGTTTGATGACGTTGTCAACATCGACCAACAGTCTCTTAATTTCCAGGTATTCTGCTTGACTGTTGGGTCTGAAGAGAAATGGTGCCGGTCTTTGGTGTTGTTTTGACACAAGCAAACGGTGATATGTTATGTTCGCAAGCGGTCCAACAACATATTCTTCGACGACGGGGATCTTCTTATCTCCCCTGAATAATACAACTTTTGCCTCTCTAGGTGGCGCCTTATGGTGGTTATTTAAAGTATTCAACGCATATGATTTGTTAGGGAGATGTAGTTCAGATAGGAACATGAAACTCGAACTTATAACGACAGGTTCGTTGTATTTTAGGTTGAACGCACGATGTTTATACAAGTAATCCCTCAATCTTTTCAATTCTTGTTTTGTTAAATCACGAAACATCGATGGATCTGTTGGCTCCTCTTCCATATCAGTTGTTTTCTGAACACTGGTGTGGCGGGCTAGTTTCTTGGGTCGCATAATCAGCTCATAATACACTATAGAAGTAGCAATGGCCGCCATTAGGAATACAATCACAATCAACAAACAGACGGAGAACGAGCGCCACCTTCTGGCAGAGTCCAGGGTTTTCTCCATGGAAACCACTTGCTTCTCTATTCTCTCCATGGTCACCTTAAATTTCTGCAACACAAATAAGATTATTTGAATAACACCGCCGGTTTACTGCCAGGTCCATTTTTCAAATGTTTTGCAGTGGTGATAAAAGCGTTCATTTTGTGCAAAAGATGAAAATAAAAAACGTTGATAACTTCATTGAACACAATAAGAAATTCGACCTGCGTGATGCAGGTTAGCATTTCAGTGTTTAACCTAAAGATCCAACAGTTTTTTGGCATGCTGGTGAGGAAACGTGGAGTCGTAAAACTTCTCGTTAATGCGTTAACATGCATGTTGATACGTGCCACTAATTTGCCGTATATCACACAAACTTATGCGACACTGTGGAATATATCCGGCATGTAAACCCGGTCAGAAGGGCACTTATTTATTTATTTATATAAAGTCTTGCACGTAATAATCATCGCAATATTTCACTGCGAAATAAACAGTATCATTGCACACCAGTGTGTCATTTATAAGACAAGTAAACAGATAGTGTTCGCTATAGGAGCTCGTGAGAGCGAGGTGTAATCTCGCGGATACGAAAATGAGGCTGGGAGACGAGCAGAGAGGGTAAGATGGGAGATTACACATTAGCAAAATCATCAGACCGTTATCAGTCTCGAAAGTAATAAATACAGCCGTTTATCATCACTAAGCGTATCGAATAGGGGGTCCCACCCAAACCTACGGCGGCCCGGCACAACACTCCATAGGCCGCCATTACTCGTGCATTGTCGACTTGTACTTGTCTAGTATCCGCCTCGGATGTGACGAAATGTGTCCATGATATTGATACATATATTTATAAAAAAATATTGTAACGTATTTAACATTTACATTTTAGGTGTAGATTAAAGAACAGATTGTTAATACGTGGATTTGAATTAATGATAATATGCATAGGAATGAAGTGTCACAAAAAAAAAAGAGGAATTTATAAACACATAAAGCGATAGTTTATCATATTATAATCTTTACGCGCAACCATGTTGTCCCAAAAGTTTTGAAATAAAAATCGAGTATATTCCAACTTACAGCAATCCTCTCGACAATTAATCGTTGTATGTCTATTATCTAGGTACCATAGTATATGAATATTGATAAGTATGGCAACACGCTTTACGGCGATAAATTGAAAAAAAAATAGTCATGGAATGCTAATTGGCAAAGACTGATAATTTAATTTGCTGAATTTTTTTCCCTGATATATATATTTTTTCATTTAAACATATTTTATTTGCAATTATACAAACTGGATCAGACACAAGTTTAAAAACTTATGGCCCGTTTTCTTCCTGATATGTTAATACTATAAGTGTTTGGATTGTACTTAGTACAAATCTACTGTAACTTACTCAGTTTATACTAAACTATGAGTATCATGTCAATTACAAGTCTCGTGTTAATTACAAGTCTCGTGTTAATTATCAGTCTCATGTCAATTACAAGTCTCGTGGTAATTACAAGTCTCGTGTTAGTAACAAATCTCGTGTTAATTATAAGTCTCGTGTCAATTACAAGTCTCGCGTTAATTATAAGTCTCGTGTCAATTACAAGTCTCGCGTTAGTTATAAGTCTCGTGTCAATTACTTTAATTGCGAAAAAAGGGAAAACTGACATACTTCGAAGCGATTGTTAGAGCGCCAAAACCGGTATTTCTAATGTGGCATCCCTGAAAACCACCGCAGTGACAAGTACTCCTCACAACCTATTACAAGGTACTCCTCACAACCTATTACAATGTACTCCCCACAACCTATTACAAGGTACTCCTCACAACCTATTACAAGGTACTCCTCACAACCTATTACAAGGTACTCCCCACAAACTATTACAAGGTACTCCTCACAACCTATTACAAGGTACTCCTCACAACCTATTACAAAGTACGCCTCACAACCTATTACAATGTACTCCTCACAACCTATTACAAAGTACATTGTACGCCTCACAACCTATTACAAGGTACTCCTCACAACCTATTACAAGGTACTCCTCACAACCTATTACAAGGTATTCCTCACAACCTATTACAAGGTACTCCCCACAACCTATTACAAGGTATTCTTCACAACCTATTACCAGGTACTCCCCACAACCTATTACAAGGTACTCCCCACAACCTATTACAAGGTACTCCTCACAACCTATTACAAGGTATTCCTCACAACCTATTACAAGGTACTCCTCACAACCTATTACAAGGTACTCCCCACAACCTATTACAAGGTACTCCTCACAACCTATTACAAGGTATTCCTCACAACCTATTACAAGGTACTCCCCACAACCTATTACAAGGTACTCCCCACAACCTATTACAAGGTACTCCTCACAACCTATTACAATGTACTCCTCACAACCTATTACAAGGTACTCCCCACAACCTATTACAAGGTACTCCTCACAACCTATTACAAGGTACTCCCCACAACCTATTACAAGGTACTCCTCACAACCTATTACAAGGTACTCCTCACAACCTATTACAATGTACTCCTCACAACCTAATACAAGATACTCCTCACAACCTATTACAATGTACTCCTCACAACCTATTACAAGGTACTCCTCACAACCTATTACAAGGTACTCCTCACAACCTATTACAAGGTACTCCTCACAACCTATTACAAGGTACTCCTCACAACCTATTACAAGGTACTCCTCACAACCTATTACAAGGTACTCCTCACAACCTATTACAAGGTACTCCCCACAACCTATTACAAGGTACTCCTCACAACCTATTACAAGGTACTCCTCACAACCTATTCCAAGGTACTCCTCACAACCTATTACAAGGTACTCCTCACAACCTATTACAAGGTACTCCTCACAACCTATTACAAGGTACTCCTCACAACCTATTACAAGGTACTCCCCACAACCTATTACAAGGTACTCCTCACAACCTATTACAAGGTACTTCTCACAACCTATTACAAGGTACTCCTCACAACCTATTACAAGGTACTCCTCACAACCTATTACAAGGTACTCCCCACAACCTATTACAAGGTACTCCTCACAACCTATTACAAGGTACTCCTCACAACCTATTACAAGGTACTCCTCACAACCTATTACAATGTACTCCCCACAACCTATTACAAGGTACTCCTCACAACCTATTACAAGGTACTCCTCACAACCTATTACAATGTACTCCTCACAACCTATTACAATGTACTCCTCACAACCTATTACAAGATACTCCTCACAACCTAATACAAGGTACTCCTCACAACCTAATACAAGGTACTCCTCACAACCTATTACAAGGTACTCCTCACAACCTATTACAAGGTACTCCTCACAACCTATTAGAAGGTACTCCTCACAACCTATTACAAGGTACTCCTCACAACCTATTACAAGGTACTCCTCACAACCTATTACAAGGTACTCCCCACAACCTAATACAAGGTACTCCTCACAACCTATTACAAGGTACTCCTCACAACCTATTACAAGGTACTCCTCACAACCTATTACAAGGTACTCCTCACAACCTATTACAAGGTACTCCCCACAACCTATTACAAGGTACTCCTCACAACCTATTACAAGGTACTCCTCACAACCTATTACAAGGTACTCCTCACAACCTATTACAATGTACTCCCCACAACCTATTACAAGGTACTCCTCACAACCTATTACAATGTA
Organism: Pecten maximus; assembly: GCF_902652985.1. Classification (NCBI taxonomy): domain Eukaryota; kingdom Metazoa; phylum Mollusca; class Bivalvia; order Pectinida; family Pectinidae; genus Pecten; species Pecten maximus. The sequence goes on along the minus strand of NC_047023.1, from coordinate 28,239,001 downwards.
CTCCTCACAACCTATTACAATGTACTCCTCACAACCTATTACAAGATACTCCTCACAACCTAATACAAGGTACTCCTCACAACCTAATACAAGGTACTCACCACAACCTATTACAATGTACTCCTCACAACCTAATACAAGGTACTCCTCACAACCTATTACAAGGTACTCCTCACAACCTATTACAAGGTACTCCTCACAACCTATTAGAAGGTACTCCTCACAACCTATTACAAGGTACTCCTCACAACCTATTACAAGGTACTCCCCACAACCTATTACAAGGTACTTCTCACAACCTATTACAAGGTATTTCTAACAACCTATTACAAGATACTCCTCACAACCTATTACAAGGTACTCCTCACAACCTAATACAAGGTACTCCTCACAACCTATTACAATGTACTCCCCACAACCTATTACAAGGTACTCCTCACAACCTATTACAAGGTACTCCTCACAACCTATTACAAGGTACTCCCCACAACCTATTACAAGGTACTTCTCACAACCTATTACAAGGTACTTCTCACAACCTATTACAAGATACTCCTCACAACCTATTACAAGGTACTCCTCACAACCTAATACAAGGTACTCCTCACAACCTATTACAATGTACTCCCCACAACCTATTACAAGGTACTCCTCACAACCTATTACAAGGTACTCCTCACAACCTATTACAAGGTATTCCTCACAACCTATTACAAGGTACTCCCCACAACCTATTACAAGGTATTCTTCACAACCTATTACCAGGTACTCCCCACAACCTATTACAAGGTACTCCCCACAACCTATTACAAGGTACTCCTCACAACCTATTACAAGGTATTCCTCACAACCTATTACAAGGTACTCCTCACAACCTATTACAAGGTACTCCCCACAACCTATTACAAGGTACTCCTCACAACCTATTACAAGGTATTCCTCACAACCTATTAGAAGGTACTCCCCACAACCTATTACAAGGTACTCCCCACAACCTATTACAAGGTACTCCTCACAACCTATTACAATGTACTCCTCACAACCTATTACAAGGTACTCCCCACAACCTATTACAAGGTACTCCTCACAACCTATTACAAGGTACTCCCCACAACCTATTACAAGGTACTCCTCACAACCTATTACAAGGTACTCCTCACAACCTATTACAATGTACTCCTCACAACCTAATACAAGATACTCCTCACAACCTATTACAATGTACTCCTCACAACCTATTACAAGGTACTCCTCACAACCTATTACAAGGTACTCCTCACAACCTATTACAAGGTACTCCTCACAACCTATTACAAGGTACTCCTCACAACCTATTACAAGGTACTCCTCACAACCTATTACAAGGTACTCCTCACAACCTATTACAAGGTACTCCCCACAACCTATTACAAGGTACTCCTCACAACCTAATACAAGGTACTCCTCACAACCTATTCCAAGGTACTCCTCACAACCTATTACAAGGTACTCCTCACAACCTATTACAAGGTACTCCTCACAACCTATTACAAGGTACTCCTCACAACCTATTACAAGGTACTCCCCACAACCTATTACAAGGTACTCCTCACAACCTATTACAAGGTACTTCTCACAACCTATTACAAGGTACTCCTCACAACCTATTACAAGGTACTCCTCACAACCTATTACAAGGTACTCCCCACAACCTATTACAAGGTACTCCTCACAACCTATTACAAGGTACTCCTCACAACCTATTACAAGGTACTCCTCACAACCTATTACAATGTACTCCCCACAACCTATTACAAGGTACTCCTCACAACCTATTACAAGGTACTCCTCACAACCTATTACAATGTACTCCTCACAACCTATTACAATGTACTCCTCACAACCTATTACAAGATACTCCTCACAACCTAATACAAGGTACTCCTCACAACCTAATACAAGGTACTCCTCACAACCTATTACAAGGTACTGCTCACAACCTATTACAAGGTACTCCTCACAACCTATTAGAAGGTACTCCTCACAACCTATTACAAGGTACTCCTCACAACCTATTACAAGGTACTCCTCACAACCTATTACAAGGTACTCCCCACAACCTAATACAAGGTACTCCTCACAACCTATTACAAGGTACTCCTCACAACCTATTACAAGGTACTCCTCACAACCTATTACAAGGTACTCCTCACAACCTATTACAAGGTACTCCCCACAACCTATTACAAGGTACTCCTCACAACCTATTACAAGGTACTCCTCACAACCTATTACAAGGTACTCCTCACAACCTATTACAATGTACTCCCCACAACCTATTACAAGGTACTCCTCACAACCTATTACAATGTACTCCTCACAACCTATTACAATGTACTCCTCACAACCTATTACAAGATACTCCTCACAACCTAATACAAGGTACTCCTCACAACCTAATACAAGGTACTCACCACAACCTATTACAATGTACTCCTCACAACCTAATACAAGGTACTCCTCACAACCTATTACAAGGTACTGCTCATAACCTATTACAAGGTACTCCTCACAACCTATTAGAAGGTACTCCTCACAACCTATTACAAGGTACTCCTCACAACCTATTACAAGGTACTCCCCACAACCTATTACAAGGTACTTCTCACAACCTATTACAAGGTATTTCTAACAACCTATTACAAGATACTCCTCACAACCTATTACAAGGTACTCCTCACAACCTAATACAAGGTACTCCTCACAACCTATTACAATGTACTCCCCACAACCTATTACAAGGTACTCCTCACAACCTATTACAAGGTACTCCTCACAACCTATTACAAGGTACTCCCCACAACCTATTACAAGGTACTTCTCACAACCTATTACAAGGTACTTCTCACAACCTATTACAAGATACTCCTCACAACCTATTACAAGGTACTCCTCACAACCTAATACAAGGTACTCCTCACAACCTATTACAATGTACTCCCCACAACCTATTACAAGGTACTCCTCACAACCTATTACAAGGTACTCCTCACAACCTATTACAAGGTACTCCTCACAACCTATTACAAGGTTCTCCTCACAATCTATTACAAGGTACTCCTCACAACCTATTACAAGGTACTCCTCACAACCTATTACAAGGTACTCCCCACAACCTATTACAAGGTACTCCTCACAACCTATTACAAGGTACTCCTCACAACCTATTACAAGGTACTCCTCACAACCTATTACAATGTACTCCTCACAACCTATTACAAGGTACTCCTCACAACCTATTATAATGTACTCCCCACAACCTATTACAAGGTACTCCTCACAACCTATTACAATGTACTCCTCACAACCTATTACAATGTACTCCTCACAACCTATTACAAGATACTCCTCACAACCTAATACAAGGTACTCCTCACAACCTAATACAAGGTACTCCTCACAACCTATTACAAGGTACTGCTCATAACCTATTACAAGGTACTCCTCACAACCTATTAGAAGGTACTCCCCACAACCTATTACAATGTACTCCTCACAACCTATTCCAAGGTACTCCTCACAACCTATTACAAGGTACTCCTCACAACCTATTACAAGGTACTCCTCACAACCTATTACAAGGTATTCCTCACAACCTATTACAAGGTACTCCCCACAACCTATTACAAGGTACTCCCCACAACCTATTACAAGGTACTCCCCACAACCTATTACAAGGTACTCCTCACAACCTATTCCAAGGTACTCCTCACAACCTATTACAAGGTACTCCTCACAACCTATTACAAGGTACTCCTCACAACCTATTATAATGTACTCCCCACAACCTATATTACAAGGTACTCCCCACAACGTATTACAAGGTACTCCTCACAACCTATTACAAGGTACTCCTCACAACCTATTACAAGGTACTCCCCACAACCTATTACAAGGTATTCCTCACAACCTAATACAAGGTACTCCTCACAACCCAATACAAGGTATTCCTCACAACCTATTACAAGGTACTCCCCACAACCTATTACAAGGTACTCCTCACAACCTATTACAAGGTACTCCTCACAACCTATTACAAGGTACTCCTCACAACCTATTACAAGGTACTCCCCACAACCTATTACAATGTACTCCTCACAACCTATTCCAAGGTACTCCTCACAACCTATTACAAGGTACTCCTCACAACCTATTACAAGGTACTCCCCACAACCTATTACAAGGTACTTCTCACAACCTATTACAAGGTACTCCTCACAACCTATTACAATGTACTCCCCACAACATATTACAAGGTACTCCCCACAACGTATTACAAGGTACTCCTCACAACCTATTACAAGGTACTTCTCACAACCTATTACAAGATACTCCTCACAACCTATTACAAGGTACTCCTCACAACCTAATACAAGGTACTCCCCACAACCTATTACAATGTACTCCCCACAACCTATTACAAGGTACTCCTCACAACCTATTACAAGGTACTCCCCACAACCTAATACAAGGTACTCCCCACAACGTATTACAAGGTACTCCTCACAACCTATTACAAGGTACTCCCCACAACCTATTACAAGGTACTTCTCACAACCTATTACAAGATACTCCTCACAACCTATTACAATGTACTCCCCACAACCTATTACAAGGTACTCCCCACAACCTATTACAATGTACTCCCCACAACCTATTACAATGTACTCCTCACAACCTATTACAATGTACTCCCCACAACCTATTACAAGGTACTCCCCACAACCTATTACAATGTACTCCCCACAACCTATTACAATGTACTCCTCACAACCTATTACAATGTACTCCCCACAACCTATTACAAGGTACTTCTCACAACCTATTACAAGATACTCCTCACAACCTATTACAAGGTACTCCTCACAACCTAATACAAGGTACTCCTCACAACCTATTACAAGGTACTCACCACAACCTATTACAATGTACTCCTCACAACCTAATACAAGGTACTCCTCACAACCTATTACAAGGTACTCCTCACAACCTATTAGAAGGTACTCCCCACAACCTATTACAAGGTACTTCTCACAACCTATTACAAGGTACTTCTCACAACCTATTACAAGATACTCCTCACAACCTATTACAAGGTACTCCTCACAACCTAATACAAGGTACTCCTCACAACCTATTACAATGTACTCCTCACAACCTAATACAAGGTACTCCTCACAACCTATTACAAGATACTCCTCACAACCTAATACAAGGTACTCCTCACAACCTATTACAATGTACTCCTCACAACCTATTACAATGTACTCCTCACAACCTAATACAAGGTACTCCTCACAACCTATTACAATGTACTCCTCACAACCTAATACAAGGTACTCCTCACAACCTATTACAAGATACTCCTCACAACCTAATACAAGATACTCCTCACAACCTAATACAAGGTACTCCTCACAACCTATTACAAGGTACTCCTCACAACCTAATACAAGGTACTCCTCACAACCTATTACAATGTACTCCTCACAACCTAATACAAGGTACTCCTCACAACCTAATACAAGGTACTCCTCACAACCTATTACAATGTACTCCTCACAACCTATTACAAGGTACTCCTCACAATCTATTACAAGGTACTCCTCACAACCTATTACAAGGTACTCCTCACAACCTATTACAAGGTACTCCTCACAACCTATTACAAGGTTCTCCTCACAACCTATTACAAGGTACTCCTCACAACCTATTATAATGTACCCCTCACAACCTATTACAAGGTACTCCTCACAACCTATTACAAGGTACTCCTCACAACCTATTACAAGGTTCTCCTCACAACCTATTACAAGGTACTCCTCACAACCTATTATAATGTACCCCTCACAACCTATTACAAGGTACTCCTCACAACCTATTACAAGGTACTCCTCACAACCTATTACAAGGTACTCCTCACAACCTATTACAAGGTACTCCTCACAATCTATTACAAGGTTCTCCTCACAATCTATTACAAGGTACTCCACACAACCTATTACAAGGTACTCCTCACAACCTATTACAAGGTACTCCTCACAACCTATTACAAGGTATTCCTCACAACCTAATACAAGGTACTCCTCACAACCTATTACAAGGTACTCCTCACAACCTATTACAAGGTACTCCACACAACCTATTACAAGGTACTCCTCACAACCTATTACAAGGTACTCCCCACAACCTATTACAAGGTACTCCCCACAACCTATTACAAGGTACTCCTCACAACCTATCACAAGGTATTCCTCACAACCTATTACAAGGTACTCCCCACAACGTATTACAAGGTACTCCTCACATCCTATTACAAGGTACTCCTCACAACCTAATACAAGGTTCTCCTCACAACCTAATACAAGGTACTCCTCACAACCTATTACAAGGTACTCCTCACAACCTAATACAAGGTACTCCTCACAACCTATTACAAGGTACTCCTCACAACCTAATACAAGGTACTCCTCACAACCTATTACAAGGTACTCCTCACAACCTATTACATGGTACTCCTCACAACCTATTACAAGGTACTCCTCACAACCTAATACAAGGTACTCCTCACAACCTATTCCCCATGGTTATGTTAATTACAGAGTTACAGACAACCACAACCCGTTTATAAGTCATGCATGTACATTGTGACGGGAACCTGATTCGGTCAAAAAATAGTGTTACCATTCGTCCAACACTGAACATAGACATTTTAATATTGTCCAAGAGTTTGTTTCCTTAAAATTCATTCAAATACGTTGTATTTTATCAGAAAGTGAATTAACGAAGTGATATTAATACTGGTTGACATATTACGACGATTTTAACTTTCATTATTTCATTTATTTAATGTATTTTCTAATGACACCTCCATTCGGACACTTATGACCACAAGTAAACTCCATCGTTTGTGACCTGAGGAAGAAATGACCTACCTGTTTTGTCGTCGGTTTGTCACATCGTCATCCTGTCCAGTCTAGTACTCCCTCAGAAACACGTCCCCACACGGCTTTGTGTGTTACATACTGTCTGTATTCTGTCGATTTGGAACATGTATATTTCAGAAAATTAAAATATGGGTAACAGGAAATTGCAAAATTGATAAACGCTACATGTGTTTTTTTAACAAGGCAACAGAACACGGTGGTAAACTGTTTTTAAATCGAGAGGTAGCGGAAGGGCAGTGTTTGGAGTGGATCATCATGAATGATGGTGTATATCAAATTCAATATTAAAACAGTGTAATGTGGCATGTGTTATCAGGCCCTCCGCTGTAGAGACTATGATAACATTGGATCACTAGTAACACAACACACAGTCGGATTATCTCGTCTGATTGGCGTTATTAAAGTTACACTATTATTTAGTTGGGGTATGATCTATGACCGATGTATGTCGACCAGCACCTGTTGGGGCGGTAAATCCGCCGTCACCGGTAACCCGTGCGGGGTTTAGTCAGGCCCAAGAGGGAGGATACATCACTCTACAAGGGGTGGTGTTTATCGTATTTTACTATAAAGTTTGACGATAACGATATCAATCAATCCCAACTAGAACGGAAAAATACGCTTAGCTTGATTAATCTTATAAATGTTTATACATATCTAATATAGATTACAATGTAACAATTACAGCTAAATAGAATAACAAAAAGTTATGTTAAACAATTAGACATGACGGTTTTTATTTAACGCGCGTTATTCAATTTGTCTGCAATCATGTGAGAATTACTGGAATATAACTTCCCAGAATTACAGGAATATAACTTCCCAAAGAAAGCAGTTTAATGCTGTCTAAAGGAACAATGCATTACAACTCTACAGACCGAGAGACAAGATGTTCTTTCACACCGATGATAATATTTCGCTGTAGTGTCATATTCATGTTGCATGTGTTGTATTCAATCTTACTGAATTAGTAACAAGAAATACATTAGTGTTCGTGTATTTATTAGGGTAACAATTTGTAAACATGCACATTAAAAAATATGACAACAATCAACATACACAGACTATTCAGTATGACATTCTTCACGATGTAAATTTTCCTATGGTGAATTTTCCTTTTCTTGATGGTTACATCCCCGCTTCTGCCATCATTGATGCTTATATGTCACATCTGATATACAAAGATTTGCCATATATATCAACAGTCCGTGAACTATATCGTCTACTGCTGGAAATACGTACAATACCTGATTTTGAGAGATGCTAGTTGTTAAAATCTACGAAGAAGTTAATTGTTAGCCCTCCTTATACCACAGGTTACTATTCTATGTTCATGTGATTGACCTTCCCGATGCTCATTAGTATGACCGGAGCTATCTTTGTAACTGCCCTGGTTCTTATTCTGATAACATAGCATTTTTTAGCGATTAAGCAGAAGACGCTTATCCGTCCGAAACAAAAAGTCTTCTTCTCTTTATATTTCTTTTTTTCATTTTTCCTGTGTATTTTTTCTTCGTATGGTGTCATTGTTTAATTGATTATGTGTTAGAATTATCTTTGTTCAGATTTATTTTATTGCTTTTAATGCAACCAGTAAACATTGTAAGACTGTTTGTCTGATACCACACTTTCAAAGAGTTCAAATATCCATGACATTCTTCTTTGTCGGGAGGTTTAAACATAAAAATTGGTCTTTTGGTAAACTAAAAAAATTAAACCATTGTTTGGCTTCATACCAAAAGTCTGTTATTTTTCAAATCAATTGAATCTCTCAAGAATAATTTAGCAATCTTAGAATCATTTATGTCATTTGAAAATACAGTACTCTTATTAGAACACAAGGGTGCGATTTCTAGTCCCATAAAATAGATCGAATTCACAGAGCTCTCTAAAATGTGTGTCGCTCGCTCTCGAGATAACATATCTAATCTCCTTTGGTAGATTAATAGAATCTTTCCCTACCTTGAGGGTGTGACAGAGAAATCTCAACCTGAGGGGGAGATTCTTGAATGTCCAACCCGAGGCTTGCCGAAAAGTACCAAAGAACTATTCGAGATCAAAGTACAAAAAAATGTATCGGCACATCGACATCTTATTAATGTTGTACCATTTTGATGTGTTAATTGAATTAATGTGAACGTCATATAAGTTTTAATTATCAGACTTAAAGTTGTGACTCACAGTGATAGAGAATCGTGGACATTTAACCCAGAATATTTAGATTTAATATAAAGTTATTGTGAAATGGATCAAAAACTATAACTGCGATGTCAATGTCAAAGCGAGAACAGATTCCGAAACAACTTCAAAAACACACATTTCAAACTATAAACATGTTTCTACTTTGAAAAACGCCCTTTTGGCAATTTAGCATATCACGGCTTCGGGCGTCTGGTAAGGAAGCTCCACAGTGGTTACGGAAGAGAACATCTTAGCAGCTACTCCCGAGTTTTTCGCTTGACTGCCTTCCCCGGCGGACCGTGCCAAATAACACTAATAACACGAATAAGGGGCACACGTTGTTGGTGTGATCAAATTAAAGGAGGGGATGTCCACAGAGACTTGGCACAATTTCCAACCCAAGGTTCAGATATATATTGTCCATGTGCTAGCCACAGGGACCTGGTAATTGTTACAGTCTACGAGTATTTCTACCTTCCCTAGTGTGCATGGCACATTTGAAGACCTTCGTCCACTGCTGCAGCGAATTCGCTATTTGAATACCAGCATCAAAATATCAATAAACGGAAATATCAATTTAAACATAAAGACATGAATCCCCAATAACGAATAAGGAACCCGCTGCTTACTCCAGCCCGCTTGAAGACGTACGGGGAGCTCGATTAAAACACCGAGGGATGTCATTTTACCGAATTTTAATCTAGCCCCCTAAAACGCCCGAAAATGTTTTATACACTCTGAGGAAGTATATAACAAATTCTCAGGTCCCTGTGGGGTGGGTTACATGCGTCATTTCGTTATTTCGTGTATTTTCGTCACATTATCGTTGTGACAGATTGAAACAACAAAACACAAAGCGCGAAATAGCTATTCAGAGACCCAAAGGATTTCGAGAATAGTGACGTCATTCCCCTTAGTTAATTGGAACGTTGATAAAACCGGGCCTGGCATCTGGAATACCTTTTACTTTTTCACCTAGAACATTAATTTTGTGCCGCACAATGTCCATTCAATAAAAACCATAATACATCTGTTCTGTTATATTGCTTTAAGTTTAAGTCTCATTTTGAGATCAGATCTATGATAATGTAGTCTAGGCCATTTTAGAATGCAAATTAACCTTATAATTTACCAATGTTTAGGCAATATGATTTAAATCGTATCTTGATCTGCGATCCCGTTCCGTAAACCATACACCCCGCTACATCAAGATTTTAATCAGATTGACGTTAAGGATGCTTCGCTGCTGTTTCCTGGTATGTAGAAACATCTCCAACCGACTGAATAAATAAATTAATATTTCGTTTATTTATATATTTATTTATTCTAGTAAGGTAAGCAATACATGTACCGACATGATCAAGTAACAACATCAATCAAACACCTGTAGGTCGGGGGATTAGAACAGAGGCGAATAATGTGGGACCCTATCAAGTTTTCTGCGAAACTGTATTTGGGGTATTTGTCTTTTCCCTGAATTCCTGACAGCTTTTGTCTTACCTAATGACAATATTATTACCTCGCCAGTTACATTTACTGGTCTTAGGGTTTAGCGTCCGTCCAGGATGGTCTGTATACATTTGGTACTTTAGCTTAGTTCTTTCTATTTCACGTTCAGCTATAACGTTTACTGCGGTAAATACGTCGACTACATTACCCGTTCTCGGTACAACGTGGCGTGACATTAACATTATGAGTATCCGTCGTTGGTCCGGCCATGCGTGGACATGTCTGGCAAACGCCATGGTCAAAACCAGACAATACCCTTACACTAGTCCGAGTTTCCTCCGACTCTCATTTGCCTGTTAGCTATTTGCTATTCCATCAATTTAATGATCATTAGTGCAAGAAGAAATGTTGGATAATGTTGTCAGCAATGCTCCGTGTAAAAAATGGCAGCTTGTCTGTAAGATAGAGTGATATATTTCTGTAACTCGTACCAGTGTGACTGACTGCTACATACCTTTTACAATAGTTTTGTGGATTTAAACCATATACAAGCATGTTAATTTTCACTGTTTCCTATTTTTCTTTCTTCTAGTAGCTTGTGAATACATTGTACACCGTACCAGAGACTGTCGCATGCTATCCTATAACCACTCTTTATTAGAACAGAAGGACTTCGATCTCCTCATGTTTTTCCAGGTTCTCTACCGCCGTAGTTAGATGTTTTCCAGGTTCTCTACCGCCGTAGTCAGATGTTTTCCAGGTTCTCTACCGCCGTAGTAAGATGTTTTTCCGAGTACTCTACCGCTGTAGTCAGATGTTTTTGCCCGAGTACTCTACCGCTGTAGTCAGATGTTTTTGCCCGAGTGCCCTACTGCTTTACTGCCGTAGTCAGATCTACCGGTGTCATTTGACCTCACATTATTCTATCCGGCCAGTTATCCATGTGTGTGGTACAATGTATATCACCGATAATATGAGTGCATGATACTGACCCATTAATTTTTTACAGATCTAAATATTGAATATTGCTGCAACCTTAAAAAAAATGAATTAACAACTTAACCACATTCCATTGGCTTGAGAATGATAGCGATTTGGTAAAAGGATCCAATTCGTAGTCCTGATAAATGGCATTTATTTTTATGCAATCCAGAATTCAATATAGAAAAAAAAAGTTGTATTGCTTCATTTTCTCTCCAGACCTAATCTTGTAGCTGTTGAGTAAGCATGCTCATTACCAGGTACAGTATGTATGACTGGTATTTTCATATGTCCAGATTTATATGTTAAGAGTACCCTAATATCTGGAAATAAACCCATGCTTGGTAATAGCTAATAAGCCAAAATATGTTTTATAGCAGTTTAGTTTAATTGATTGCCACTAATATACTATATCATAGTACTGCAATAATATCCCATCCTGAACTTTGAGTAAAAGCTCATAACCTGGGCCCAGTACAGGATAGATACGGTAAAGAAATAAACAAGCCTATGGGGCCATATAGGATAAATACAGTCAAGAAATAAACAGGCCCATGGGGTCATAAAGGATAAATACAGTCAAGAAATAAACAGGCCAGTGGCTCATATAGGATAAATACAGTCAAGAAATAAACAGGCCCATGGGGTCATACAGGATAAATACAGTCAAGAAATAAACAGGCCCATGGGGTCATACAGGATAAATACGGTTAATAAATAATACAGGCAGGGGCTCATACAGGATGAATAAGAAATAAACACTCAAAACAAAACACGTCTATTAGGCAGGTATTTATTTACTTTTCCAGTTTAAATGAATATACCAATGAAATGAAATATGTTAATTTGTACATAATTTCTTTAAAAAATGAAATCACAAGCAGTTTTATTTACATTACTAAAATGTCATCAAATTTTACCCAATTTAAAATGTAAACAAAGCCATGTGCTTGGCGAAAGTAGTTCCGTACCCTGTCATATTTTCATACCAAGTTCAAAGGTCAATGTTTCCATGCAAGAATGGTAAACAAATCGGTCTGGCATTGTTATATAGTGACACAACTTTGCAAGTGTAAATATACAATCATGTTTTGTATGTATACTGATGGTTGAGAATTTGTGTGAAGTTCATGTGATCGTTACCCATGGTCACTAATGTATATGGCATAATACTTCTCTCTAACATTACTTGGAATAATTTAAAAACCTTTCAAATTTCTAAAAAGGCCCAAAAACTATTATTGTCTGAAATAAGTAATGATGAAAACACCACTTTTACAGAAGTAGTAACATCGAAAGGCCTGTATACAGTAGAAAAGGGCAGGACACATAACCCTGTTAATTTCTTACTTAATATAATATAAGTCTGAATATCAATGTCCCCATCATCAATGTTTAAGAACAAAGATCGTATATATATATCACAGATAAGGTTTCCTAAAAAATAAATACCCAGTAACTAATGTTGTACACTAACAGGGGATAAATAATAATATGTCTAAAACATAACATCTACTCCACAGCTAAAGAGGCTAGTGAAAATCAGAACAAGGCATGCTGTTTATACTCCATAGGAGAACGTTCTCATAGTGTGGTTTGGAATTAATTAAAACATAGGTAGCACTTTCACGAACAAAGTGTGCAATTATCAAATAAGCAAATATAGTTTGTGTTAAAGTTTTTTGTGAACTATGTAATACAAGTTATAGAAATAATAGGCTTTTTTCTAAAAAAAAAAGGGAAGTCTAATGTTTTTTCAAACTTAAAGGCACAAAAAATATCAAATAAATTATATTCCTTAACGAGTTTTTAAAGGCAAACATATAAATAAGTGAAAAGAAGTTTGTAAAACTTTGTGTTCCTGAGGAATAAATCAATAAAAGTCTGATTTATTCTCAAAATTATAACAATTTCAACAGTAACCACCAATAATAGTGTTGTCTTATAAAATAATGGACGGAGTGAATTTGTCACAGAATTATATCATAATCTATTATAATACACCTATATTATAATAGGTATATAAATCTATACTCATGTACTTCAGCAGTATAAGGAGTTATTTAACAAAAACACACAAATAGGAAAGTACACGCCAGCCCTGAGGAAGGTGATATACAAACATGTTCAGCTTATTATTTAAACATAGTGGGCGGTGGCTTTTCTTGCACAAAAAAATTGTAATATACTGTACTTTCATTTACATAGATCTTTGGCCTTTAATATTAAGCATATGCTTTAAATCAAAGCATTCAATATATTAGCACAGGTACACATATAATTATGATAATGAGACAAGTCAATACGCCCACAAATCTGTTATGTCTCTGAACGGAAGCAATGTTAAAAAAATATTACATAGATGAAAATAGTTTGAAAATCCTATAAATTCAAACAAAAAATAGTTTTTGTAATAGAAATATCCAGTTAATAATTCTAATATATGATCTGTACAAAATATTACAACAGTACAAAGGGTACACAGTATGATATTTCAATAACAAAATATTCTAAATTCATTCCCGTCATATTCCAAACGAAACACGACAAGGGATAAAGGTACAGAATTCCATCTTGTTTCAGTAATTACAAATTAATTAGCAGAAACATTTAACAGATCACAAGAAAATATCCATCACAAGCACTTGAGCTTGGCATGCCAAATGCGTATCTGTCGTATAGTTCTCATAATAAATATCAAGAAATTATTTGTTTTTCCACTCGCAAAAGTTGCTGTATCCTTTTGAAGAACTGTAAGGTGTACAACAACCTTAGTATGTGATGCATATTATCTATGTGACTTGTGGAAGCTACTGTACCTGTCACATGGTGTGACAACATAAAATGGTGTCTAATTATCATATCACAGACAATATAATTAGATTGCTAGTTTGGGCTAAAGTCTGATTACCTCCCCTTAAGCTACCGACATTGTTAGCTTGTTTGGAGTTTGCCGGGCAGCATTTAATGGGGTGATGGTTTCCATGACAGGCTGATACACTCTGTGACCTCTACTGTCGAGGGTAGTAAATTGGAAACCTGATGTAGGGCCATCCAGAGAAATTGCTGGACAGAGACCCACTTTCTTGGCTGTGTAGTCAGTACGATACATAGTACCATCTTCGAATTTGGCATTGCTTTGTAGAGCAGTGTTATCTGGCTTGAAGCTCCTCAATGGCTGCTGTGGATGGGCAATGTAGTGGGCCTTCTGTGTTGACATGCCCTCGAAGGGTGCATCAGTTGGGTGGTACTCATCACGTACCATTGGCATATTCTTCTGACCCATGTCCCACTTGATGTAGTCGTTGGCATAGCTGGTGCTGCCATCAAATGCAGCATTCCTAGCCTTGTTGGCAGAATCTGGGCGCTTGGCCAGGCTCCTTTGGATGGGAAATTGTCTGTAGGTGGCGTTGTGTGTCGTGTTGCTCTCCATCTTTCCCTCTGGGGCCTTGTACTGATCTGGAGCGTGGTAATATGGGCGTTGTGCTGGCCATTTCTTATAGTCGTTGCGGTTTGTGGTGCTGTCTTCTAAAGGAGCATCAGATTGGAATGGCACTCCTTCAGGCTTGAAGCTTTGTGTCTTCTCTCCAGTGTGACCTAGGTAGTCTCGTTTGGAGGTTGTCTGTCCGTCGAAGGCTGCCTTTGGGGGTTTGTATCCTTCCGTTGCATGAACAAATCGTTTCTCCATAGGGTGTTTGATGTAGGAATCGCGGTAGTCTGTGCGGTCAAAGAATGGCTGGTCAGACATGCGTGTGGCCTCTGTAGGTTTGATGAGGCCGCGCCTGGGCTGGGCATGCTGCATGTAGTCATGGTGCATGGTACTCTCACCCTCAAACCTGGCATTGGGTCTCTCCCAGGCATCTGTATTCGATACTGGTCCTACACGGCCTGACAGATCCCACTTTTTGAAGTCAGCTGAAAAATGAAATTATCTTTTTACTGGTCGTGTTTGTACATGGTTATTATATTATCTACATTTAAACCATTATTTTGGATGGATACTCAGCATTTTGGCCATGGTTTAAGATCTCACACATTCTTCAGGAAACTTCATTATCATAATTTCATAGAATATTTTATTATTAAGTCAAGGAAAATTATTTTTAAATATGTTTATTAATGTATTTGTTGATATCTACACAAGTCATTAGGATTGATATTTTGAATACACACCACCATTAAGATAGAGAAAACAAATCTTTACTTTAAAAGGAATCTTGTTTATTACCCTAAAACAGCATAAAATAAAACCACTTTAAAACGTTTGCAGTTGAATATGATTTCTTACTTTTATGTAGAAACAGAAAAACTATTGATATTTTTGAGATGTCACATTTGATCATCTTACATTTGTATGTAGGCTCCCCTTCAAATTTGCCTGTAACCTGTCTGTGTCCATCAAGTTTCACAGGTCTGGCAGGTGCTCCTCGCTTCTCTGTGTAAATGAGAAATGAATATAATATAATTGACAATGAAATTTAACACATTTCTGAGAATAAGTGTTCTATAATTTGTATCTATATCAGGAAATCTTGTTACCTTGAAAATCCCTATAATTCTTTAGGTCTTTGCATATATCATAAATCACTTGCACATTTCAATAAAGAATTTTGTAAATGCAATGAAATGATTATGTTATATCTTAATTCTCTCTGAAATATATAACTGTTTGAATTAATTCTATATGTTTAGTTTTAAGAGTTGTCTCCCCTGAAATAGATTCCACACATAATACACACTCCTTAGCAACAGGTAAACAATTCTGTGTGTTGTGCTGCCTGTTTACAATACACTGATTAGCCCCCTCCAGCCAATACACATGTACCCTTCTCTAGTCACGCAAACAAATGAGACTCACACCGAGTTGTTGACATTTTGTATATAAAATAAACACCCTTGCTTCCTTTTGTAAATATGTTACAGGTAAACCTATAATTATATAGACAATCAACCACTATAGACTTAATTAAGGCCACCTTATCAGTTAAGAGTAGAAACATCCCGAGGTTTAATATGGATTTATTAAATGATGTCTTATTGACAATGAGACTGTTCAATATATAGGTAGGTTAACTGGTATATAGGATTCTAATTTCTAGTGAAGCATTTGTCTTATTAATTAATCAATTTCTGTATGAAGTAGATATATATATATTTCACTGATTGTTGACAAGATCAAAATATGCTTGTTTACTTAGATGTATACCATGGAGGTTCTATATGATCTCAGACCGAGCTTTAGAACAATCAATACTGAAGCTAAGTGAATCAATAACTATAGACTTGGTTGCGATAAGTTCCTATGTCTTTTTACCTATAGCTATCCACTATATAATATGTAGTGTCAATATTATGCAGGCTTAATACCCTTGGTACACAACACTTTCAAGAATTGGATCTATAAAACATTCACTCATGAAACCTTACAGGTAGGGTACTGTACTATATTAGTATAAAATCCTGTAAGGAGTTTCCTCAGTGCAGGAAAGATAAGAATTTATGTATTCATTTTTATACCAGGTATGTGAGAACATGTTGTGTAGTGTATATTACAAAGGTATTCTACCTGTATACCCACTCAATGAAGTGGCCTTTATTATAAGTAGCACATAATTTAAAGTGTTATTACTCCACTAGGATCTGTTAGTGCCTGTAGGTAGAGTGGGTATATCAACCATCTACCTACAATCAGTATATCTTACATGTAATAGGTAACATTTAAAACCTGACGAAAACATTTTCCTGATGACAAATATTCTATATAACATGGCACAAAGACAGGTGCCCCTCAACGAAAGTAATTGTAATAATGTTTAAAATGATTGTTATCTAGGGCGAGCTGGGATGGAGCGTGGCCCACACAGTATTGTATGAAGATTCAATCTTATCAGAAGAGCGTTTTGTTTTCTTTAGATCAATGTAAGTTGGCCTGAGTAGATGACAGGACTAACCACCGTAGTCTAGAAGTAACAGTGACGACATTTGTCTGCGCTAACAATTCCCTTACAAGATCTATAAAGAATTAGTGAAACTCCCTATTGCCAGGATCAATATTTAAAATATCAGAAAGGTAAGCTCAAGCCTATATGTGACTAAGCAACCGGC
Source organism: Pecten maximus (assembly GCF_902652985.1). Lineage (NCBI taxonomy): Eukaryota > Metazoa > Mollusca > Bivalvia > Pectinida > Pectinidae > Pecten > Pecten maximus. The sequence continues at coordinate 28,221,299 of NC_047023.1, read as the reverse complement.
GATAATATTTGCCATAGGATGACTATACGCGTTCCCTTTGTATATAACAGGAACACAGACACTAAAGGACGATATATAATGTAGGCCTATACGTCAAAGGAGATGTTCACATCTACATACATGTAGGCAAGGTCTTACAGAATTCATAGGTAAAAATCCGAACTTTTCGATTCAATGTATTAACATATTTACAGTACATTTGTATATGTAATGCTTATTGAGCAATATAAGTGTGGTGAATGTGTATTCACGAAAAATGAAAGAATTTATGAATTCTTTCGAAATTTGTGTCTTTGTGGAAGATTAATGTTAGAATCAGAAAACAATAAAATCTTGTCTCCCACCTGGGGGTAGATCACATGACTACACCCCTATAACATATCTACCCTCCCACCTGGGGGTAGATCACATGACTACACCCCTATAACATAGCTACCCTCCCACCTAAAACGATCACATGACTACACCACTATAACATATCTACCCTCCCACCTGGGGGTAGATCACATGACTACACCTCTATAACATAGCTACCCTCCCACCTGGGACGATCACATGACTACACCCCTATAACATAGCTACCCTCCCACCTGGAACGATCACATGACTAAACCATTATAACATATTCACCCTCCCACCTGGGGGTAGATCACATGACTACACCTCTATAACATAGCTACCCTCCCACCTGGGGGTAGATCACATGACTACACCCCTATAACATAGCTACCCTCCCACCTGGAACGATCACATGACTACACCACTATAACATATCTACCCTCCCACCTGGGGGTAGATCACATGACTACACCTCTATAACATAGCTACCCTCCCACCTGGGACGATCACATGACTACACCCCTATAACATAGCTACCCTCCCACCTGGAACGATCACATGACTACACCACTATAACATATTCACCCTCCCACCTGGGGGTAGATCACATGACTACACCTCTATAACATAGCTACCCTCCCACCTGGGGGTAGATCACATGACTACACCACTATAACATATTCACCCTCCCACCTGGGGGTAGATCACATGACTACACCCCTATAACATATCTACCCTCCCACCTGGGGGTAGATCACATGACTACACCCCTATAACATATCTACCCTCCCACCTGGGGGTAGATCACATGACTATACCCCTATAACATATCTACCCTCCCACCTGGGACGATCACATGACTACACCCCTATAACATATCTACCCTCCCACCTGGGACGATCACATGACTACACCCCTATAACATATCTACCCTCCCACCTGGAACGATCACATGACTACACCCCTATAACATATCTACCCTCCCACCTGGGGGTAGATCACATGACTACACCCCTATAACATATCCACCCTCCCACCTGGGACGATCACATGACTGTGACATCAACATGTATATGGTAAAGCTACCAATGAAGACTTACCAATGTAGTCTTTTTTATAGGAGGTGATGTTGTCCATAACTCCGTCTGGCTTCTTGTACTGATCCTGTACTCGAACAAACGGCTTTTCCATCGGGTGTTTGATGTAGTCTTGTCTGAAACAGGATGAAAGTGGACACACTGGCTACAGAATTGGTTAGTTTTGGTCAGTTTTGGTCAGTGGTTTAACAGTCAGTATCAGCCTTGTCTACTAATGTAAAGGTTGGTGTATTATATGTACTGTAATGGTGGTGTTTTTGCTCTTTTTTTATTAAAAACATATACACATTTATCTACACATTATTCCAAGAACTTGATATCATTTTGGCATGAAGCAGTTCATTTACTGCAAAAAGTGTTGACGCTAGGAATGTCCTCCAAGTTTTGAAGTTGAGTGAAGTATGTGTTGTCCACTAGATTCACAACCCAGATTTCCATTTGCAAAGGTATCCAGAACAGATCTAGCCTTGTGTTTTTAATAGAATATAACATTCTCATCATTTTTGTGTATTTCTTTTTCAATCAACAACACAAGAAAAGAAACAGAAAATATAAACATTTTATTTATGAATACAAACTGTACAAGTATATATACTGGACAGTATACAGTACTAGATGCTAGAGAAGGGCCATGAGAAGGCTTGATTTGTGATTCTTCGCTCCTAGTCTTAATATCTCTTACAATGCCTACGACCAAGGTATACATGTATTTTAGAAAACATGATCTAGCCATAAACATACTGGAATCTCTCTAAATTAGAGTAAACTGTCTGGAATTTCTCTCTAAATTAGGGTAAACAATCTGGAGTCTCTCTAAATTAGGGTAAACTATCTGGAGTACAATGTATCTCTAAATTAGGGTAAACTATCTGGAGTCTCTCTAAATTGGGGTAAACTGTCTGGAGTCTCTCTAAATTAGGGTAAACTATCTGGAGTCTCTCTCTAAATTAGGGTAAACTATCTGGAGTCTCTCTAAATTAGGGTAAACTATCTGGAGTCTCTCTAAATTAGGGTAAACTATCTGGAGTCTCTCTAAATTAGGGTAAACTATCTGGAGTTTCTCTCTAAATTAGGGTAAACTATCTGGAGTCTCTCTAAATTAGGGTAAACTATCTGGAGTCTCTCTAAATTAGGGTAAACTATCTGGAGTTTCTCTCTAAATTAGGGTAAACTATCTGGAGTCTCTCTAAATTAGGGTAAACTATCTGGAGTCTCTCTATATTACGGTAAACTATCTGGAGTTTCTCTCTAAATTAGGGTAAACTATCTGGAGTCTCTCTAAATTAGGGTAAACTATCTGGAATCTCTAAATTAGGGTAAACTATCTGGAGTCTCTCTAAATTAGGGTAAATAATCTGGAGTCTCTCTAAATTAGGGTAAACTATCTGGAGTCTCTCTAAATTAGGGTAAACTATCTGGAGTTTCTCTAAATTAGGGTAAACTATCTGGAGTTTCTCTAAATTAGGGTAAACTATCTGGAGTCTCTCTCTAAATTAGGGTAAACTATCTGGAGTCTCTCTAAATTAGGGTAAACTATCTTGAGTTCTCTCTAAATTAGGGTAAACTATCTGGAGTCTCTCTCTAAATTAGGGTAAACTATCTGGAGTCTCTCTAAATTACGGTAAACTATCTGGAGTCTCTCTAAATTAGGGTAAACTATCTGGAGTCTCTCTCTAAATTAGGATAAACTATCTGGAGTCTCTAAATTAGGGTAAACTATCTGGAGTCTTTCTAAATTAGGGTAAACTATCTGGAGTCTCTCTATATTACGGTAAACTATCTGGAGTTTCTCTCTAAATTAGGGTAAACTATCTGGAGTCTCTCTCTAAATTAGGGTAAACAATCTGGAGTCTCTCTCTAAATTAGGGTAAACTATCTGGAGTCTCTCTCTAAATTAGGGTAAACTATCTGGAGTCTCTAAATCAGGGTAAACTATCTAGATTCTCCCTCTCTTATATTGGGGGATTAATAAGAATAGAACAGATATTATAAGAAAATAAAATAGATTTTGAAATGTACCTGGTAAAACAGACATGACTATACATGTACCTGGTACTTACACCAAAATGTAGAACATAGCAAGTGTTTTAAAATTACCTTAGACAAGAGGCAGACGCTAAATGTGGATAAATACTGTACATGTACATTAAATATTTTTTTTAATACTCGTCAGCTGAAAGGCCGTAAGGCTGTAATAGCGGACGTAAAACCCATAAATAAATAAATAAATAAAATATTTTAATATAAGGTGAGCAATGAATTTATCAATGTCAGTAGGTATCAACTGAAACATCATTAAAACTAATTAGCGATGTTGTTTAGGAATGACTACTACTGAGATTTTAATGAAAATTAGACATTATATATGTGAAACCTACAAAATAGATCAGCTGATTCTAGACATACTACAACTTACTTGATTTTTATACAGAACAACCATATCTAACATACAGTACTGGTATTGTGGTCAGATTACTACACTGGTATGGTGGCTTGGAACGAAATATTGGAACTCTAACCAATAAAGAATTTCAAGAATTAGCTGCACATGGAAATTTGACAGAACAGTAACACAAACAGTTCCTCAATAAAACTCCACAATACACAACATTTATGTTACAATAGGTATACAACAGTTATAATAGGTGAAAAGTTTAAAAGTTCATTATATGTATTCCAGAGTAAAAAAACACTGGCCCTAAAAAATCACTGTTTGATCTGCCTACAGGACATTTCACTAGATTTAGACCATACAATGTTTGCTGATTTTTTCCATAAAAGGAGGTTAATAAAGGTTCTTAAGTACAGCATCACTCGATACCAGTGTTGTTAGCCATGTACCTGTTTACATTCCCATCACAGTTAGAGTACACATACTTGTCTTTTACCAACACTACTTCGTATCCATGATATCAGATCTGTTCTGACCAACCTCTTATCACATTATGCTATAAATTCACTCTAGTCTTAGGCACGAATACCCTCAGAGCGTGCACCAAAAACATCATTAGGTGCAAACATACTGGTGACCTTCCCTTGTGCAGAGCGATCCTGTTGACCAGATTGGAAATCATTTTGTGTGTTTGAACCCTGAATGTCATCAGTGTAACTGTCCTGTAGCCAATCCTCATCGTCTACGGCTATGATGCTTGTCTGTGTCCCACGATCACACATGTCTAAGATTTGATCCAGCTTGGGTTTTTCCCTTGTTGAATTAAACTGATTTTTATTCCAGACTTTTCTGTCATTTCCAGTTGTTTCCTTTCCATTACTGTTGAGGTTTGATATGTCTGACGACCAAAGTTTCGGTACCTCTGCCTGCTGTTTGCTGCGCTGATCCCAGTAACAGTATGGAGAACTATCACTGATGTCCTGCCATTGAACCTTTTTGCCCTGGTAACCCTTGATGAATGTTTTCTCCAAGTGTCGTGAGTTGATTTGACTGTCATCAGTATGGTAAGGAGCTCCTTTCCCCATGTCTTCCGGTCTCTCTCCCTGCCGAGCCTTACCTCCCCCTAGTTGTGGCATGCTGCGAGATGTCTCCCATGATGCTTGATAACCTGTTGTCCTGTTGTCTCTGCTTTTTGAGTCTTGTGGACCAGCATCACTTTTGAGTGATTTTGGTTGGAACAGATTTTGTTGTTGACCTTTACCCTGTCTTGGGGTGCCAGCGACTCCCTCCCTTTTGTATGAGTTCATGCTCACCTCCTCCATGAAGTAAGGAGATGTTTTATACACCTCATCCTTCTGTTTGTGTCCATTTTGTCTTTTGTTACCATTTGCTCTTGGAGACAATGCTCCCCCTTCTTCCTTGGCACTGAAGTAACCATCATCAGAACCCTGGAACTTTGGACTCAGTGACATTTTTGGCCCAGCATCAGGTTCGTCCACCAAATATGGTGCCCTGACAGATTTGAAATTCCCCTTCTCGCCTTGCCTTCCTCTTTTTGGAATGTCCTGTTTTGAATCAGAAACTATCCAGGAACTTTTGTTTTTCGGAGATCCATTACTTCTATCACCATTTCTTGTCCGGCTTTGCTCCTCCAGTTTGGTGTCAAACCCATCAAAGTCTCTAATTCCAGAACGAAGAGAATCTTGAAATTTTCTCTCATATTGATCATCCATGGAACCTTGTCCAGATCTTCTATCCGCTCTTCCAAGGTTTGAAGACATTTTTTTCTAAAGAGCAACTTTTTACAGTTTGTTGATAAATCGAGTGGTACTAACAGCAGGCGAGTACCAGTATTATGTAGATCTCGAGGCCAAACACGAGTCTGCCAAGTACGGCTGATGATGATGTATAGACATACAGGTACATAAGTAATACAATTATTTCAGATCTAAAGCTGCTACACCTAGGGGCCCGACGGGGAAAACTGACCAGTTTCACAAAAACAATACAGTCTATTCCTCAGCCACCACTGGCTTTTCAGATTTGTTAAGAACTTTATTAATCAATGTTTTATTACATAATCTGTAAAACAAAAGTAGCAGACTAAATGTAATAAAAAATTAACAAGTTCCCTTTTGAGGAGATTGATTTTAGGTGTTAATATCCTCTCTAACTCGTTCACCCCTCTTAGACACTCACAGTTCCATCCCATCAAACTCATGGTATCTATGAATGAATAATGAGGTTGGAGAAACCGCAGCATTCTGTGATGGTTCAGGGCGAGTTTGTCGCCATAGAACCTCGGCATTGTTGATCAACAACTCAATAATTAATGACGTGCAAGCTGGTGGTCAACTCAGGCGTAGCCCAGTCAACGCAGCCCACTTAGCCACACTCAGCCCAGGTGTGTACACGCAATAAACTAGACTGTCACCCTCAGGGACCATCAATAGAGTATCACCCACAGGGACCATCAATAGAGTATCACCCACAGGGACCATCAATAGAGTATCACCCACAGGGACCACCAATAGAGTATCACCCACAGGGACCATCAATAGAGTATCACAACTTATACCTTCAGGCCTCCTGAAGTGGAAAATACCACAATTCCTTTAAAGTGCAATAAGAGAACAAATGATTTATCAATCTCTGGTGTGAGATGGATTAGGATGGACTCCTGATGGATAACTAAGTAAAAAATATGTAACCCTAGAAAATACTAGCCACAATATACAGGTTGTCTAGAGAAAACCTCTCTTTAGCTCAATTGCTTGAAGACTTGTAAGACAGAGGTCCTGGGTTTGATTCCTAGCAGAGGCATTTAAATAAATCTAATTTATCATGCTCTCTGTTATAATACATATTATGTTATGTTGAAATGTTGCTTCAACATTTAAAAGTTCACCAATACCTGGGTTATCAATGTAAAGCTAGTGTTAGGATCAGCTGTTAATTCATATAGACCCTTAATTGTATATTATTCAATATTGTATCTGTCTAAGGTATATTCTCCTTGTTCATCCTGTGTGACAGATCCCTACACTGACAAAATTTCATGCTTGATTGAAAAAATATGACGTGCTTAATTACAATAGGTCAAAAGGTCATTAACCTATATACCATAAAAACACTGACTATCGATTGTGCTCACGCTTAATGACAATTGCATGACCTGGCTGGGAAATACAGCAAACAGATGGAGTTATCTATACACATCAATATAGCCATCATTTGAGTAAATGAATGAATAACATTGTTTATGAATATTTAATACCTATGGAACTCCTCAGAGGTTCATTGCAGACACAGGAATTGAATAATGGTTTTGATAATTACCAGATATTATTGTCTAATGTTATTGTTGCTATGGAGACAATGATGAAGAGAAACACCTTGAATGTCATTTTGATAGACAGCATCTTCAGATAAATGTGTCAATACATTACTAGTGTTGTTTTTTATTTGCTTTCACAAAAAATCTGAATAAAAGGTACTGCAGGCTCTTTACCAAGATATCTGTACATGCTGTATAAGTATCTTATATCTCGGTCTAAAATTACCAACTGTAGTCTCTTAAACACATATTCATAAATATCTTCTGTCTAAGACTCTTACATACATGTAATGTTTTATGCTCTCATTAAGGTGTCTGTGGTGTTTTATGCTTTCATATAAATATATTGTGTCTCAGACTTTCTTTACAAATTATCTGTAGCATCTTAATAGTGTTTTATATTGCTCCCATTGATAAACACCCTGTCTTGGACTCTCATTACAAATTAACTGTAGTATCTTTTGTTCTCACTAATAAACATTTTTTGCCTTGTACTCTCATTACAAATTATAATTTTAGTTTTTTATCCTGCCATTATTGAATATCTCGTGTCTCTGGATATGAATTATCGCTATATAATGATAAATAATTACTCACCTTTGTGTTGTGGCATCCATGAATGGTTCCCCCCTGATGGCCTCGTTGACTGGTTTGAAGCTCTCACGAGGAACCATGGGGTGCTGTTTGTACACATTGGTGTATTCTGTCAGGTTACAAGGCTGATTTGTCTTGTTGATGACGTTGGTGGGGCGATGGGGACACCGATGCCGCCTGAAATGTCACAATAAAACATGGCTTAAAATATGATTTTAACAATGAAAATCTATTTTGTGTACATACTAAAGATATTTACATTTCAAACATTGATCAGGTTGTCTTCTGGACATACAGGGGACATGACAACATACAAAAATAAAGAATTCAGATATATCAAAAAAGCCCACTCTATTACCACCCCTCTTCAATTTTATCATCAGCACTTCTTCGTATGTATAATTCTTACACTCTACCTGCAGGGACTGTATAACTGGTAAGAAACTTCTGAGATTGGAAAACTTCATATATTACTGGAATTAACATCAGAAAAATTAAATACATATGTACTTCATAGACAACAAAAAAAGTTCACAAATATATATACAGGTAGGTTGACCCTTCTAAATATTGTTGAGTTAATGCCCCATAGGTTGATTAAATCTTGGTGTATTAATCTTTGAATGTCAAATGTGTATATAATTAGGAGGGGATAAGGCTTGACCGTACAATGTGTATAATAATGTATATAATCTCCTGATCTTAATTACTGGTATGTCTTTAAATGTAGAGCTTTACATTGACCACACAATGACCCAGTGTCGAGGTAAGAATTCGAGCTCCTGGCCCAGGGTGACTATATATGGTAAGTGTACCCTATATATGGTAAGTGTACACCACGTATGGTGTATCACATCATCTAGGGATATTTCCCCGAGCATTTATAGAAAATTTGGTATAGACCTCAACTTTAAAATACACATAGCACTATAGTACATGTATACATCACAATATATCATATGTATACATCACAAACAATATATTACATTGTATACATCACAAACAATATATCATATGTATACATCACAAACAATATATCATATGTATACATCACAAACAATATATCATATGTATACATCACAACATATTACATTGTATACATCACAATATATTACATTTATTACAGTGTAAACATCATTACATATAACATTCTACACATCACAATATATTACATTGTATACATCACAACATATTACATTGTATACATCACAATATATTACATTTTATACATAACAATATATTACATTGTATACATCACAACATATTACATTGTATACATCACAATATATTACATTGTATACATAACAATATATTACATTGTATACATAACAATATATTACATTGTATACATCACAACATATTACATTGTATACATCACAAACAATATATCATATGTATACATCACAATATATTACATTGTATACATCACAAACAATATATCATATGTATACATCACAATATATCATATGTATACATCACAATATATTACATTGTATACATCACAAACAATATATCATATGTATACATCACAATATATTACATTGTATACATCACAAACAATATATCATATGTATACATCACAATATATCATATGTATACATCACAATATATTACATTGTATACATCACAATATATTACATTGTATACATCACAATATATTACATTGTATACATCACAATATATTACATTGTATACATCACAATATATTACATTGTATACATCACAATATATCATATGTATACATCACAATATATTACATTTATTACATTGTAAACATCATTACATATTACATGTATACATCACAATATATTATATTGGATACATCACAATATATTATATTGGATACATCACAATATATTATATTGGATACATCACAATATATTATATTGGATACATCACAATATATTACATATATTTATCAATTAATCAGTTATTATGAGAGATGATCTGGAAATCTTGAAGCCCTAAATTTTATTTTATTTACTACTGGTGCATAATTTTTGTACATGTATCTGTTTATGAAACATTAGGTATCAAACATCCTCCATTTTGATATTTTATACCACAAACTTCCCCTGTGAAAATTTTTGCTGCAGAAAATGTCCTTCAATAGTGTGACACCCAGGTTAGGTAAAACTGATTCCATGTGTAACCATGGTTTTATTCTAATGACTTCTGGGCGTTTACACATCGGGTATAATCCCAACCAAGTCTCAATTCTAATGATAATGGATATCTGTATACTTCTATTATCATACTGTATTCATTATGCAGACTCGGGGATTGTGGAATAGAAATCCTTTATATGGTTCACCCGATATCTCATTGTATCGCCAAGCAGTAATTTAAATTAGACTACCGATCAACGGAAAAAAAAAAGAATTTCGATGTACATGTAGTTTGCTGGGTGACACCCTTTACAAAATGATTTGGTATTATAACACAGATTATAGGCCTTTCACAGGATTTCACTTGCAAAGAATTAAGGATCAGGGATATAGTTCACAAAATCAATGAGTCGATCAATACTCTACATATATATCTATATGATCATACCGTGTACCGATTCAAGGCAGCGAGGCACACAAAAACAACTTCTCATTTTCATGTTCGACTCAAAACATTTAAAACTCTGTTAAATTTTCACTGTGAAAGGGTAGAAGAAAAGTATTTGCATAGCACAGATGTATTCAAACAGATATGTATGGCCAGAGTATTGTAAATGAACACTAAACGGTCGTGAGCCCACCAGCAACACACAATATGTATATTATGTATCACTTTGGAGATTTAAACAAATATTTCGTATACACTCTCTGTATATAAAAATTCCACATACACAACCATAAGAATTGGGCCAGATAAAATAAAAATGTTGTTTCCTTAAAACAATATGTTCTTATTTATTCAGAGTATAACATCATAGTTAGTATGAATTCAAACTTTATTTATCTTATGACAATAGCGAAACAAGTTATACCAACATTTATTATTAAATCACTTTTGTTAGCTTGGTTGGAAGCGCACAAGGGGTCTTACTGTTTGAGAAAACCGGAGTGCCCAGAGAAATCCCACAAAGTCGGCCACATTACCTTTTCACATATGATTGGGTAATCAAACCCTGGTGCCTATAGGTGAAAGGCAAGTGTGCCACCTGACAACCCATGAAACACCCGGATTACACTTTCTAAACAAAAGTGTGAATACCAAGAAGAATGTTTAATATGATCATGTAACAAGTTTTAATATCCATATATCTCATTCTTATTTTTTATTTTTTGTTACACTTTACATGAACAAAAATTAAAAAAAATTTTTTTAAAAAAAGTAAAGAAATAAAAAACAATTGTTGAAGACTTTTTATATAGACCAATTCAGTTTTTAAATGTGAAAAAAATTATAAAGCATAATAACCAGCAAACATCGATTTACAGTTTAGGCTAATTAAAAGAACAGTTTAAGGCTGCTAATAGAAAACTTTACATTTGGATTGGTTCATGGTGTTAAGAGAAAGAAAAGCGTTCAACATAATGTGACAAATTGTCAACCTAAAACAAGCAATTTTGTAAGCCAAAGTACTTGGTCAAGCAATATTTATTTTTAATATGTGAATATGATCTCCAATATTTGTCATCAAGTTGTAAAAGGAATTCAATAAATGACAAATTAACATTTAAATACATACAAGGTTGACATGTTTATGACATGTTGCAGTAATAAATCTACATTTATATACCACAAACCCTAGGTACTGGTACATAATTGTAAAAATTATCTCCCTTTAATTGTCTTTTTTTTTTTATTTCAGTAAAAATTTAATAGAAATACTTAAGCTAATTAACAGCGAAATGTATGATAAATTGATATACATTTCAGAAACTGAAAAAAGAACTTTGATATTAGTTTTAGTTTCATTTCTAATATATTGGTCATTCACTACTTTACTCTTTAATCATGAAATAGTGAACAATTAAACTCCTTTTGTGATATTCAGAATAACTGTCGTAAATCATATTATCATAATGGAAATGAAAAGTAACACTGAGAAATATGTCATTCCATAATATCACAATAGAATCCATGGACCAATGAAATCACTTCCAGGATATTTCATGATTTTTTTATGAACTCCTTTTATATTCATCTAAAACTGTAGGGATCAGAAATCTAAACAGTAGGTATGGGGGAAATAACAGTTATATTAATATGCTCTTTTATATCTGGAAAGGCAAAATTATCAAAGCTACCATGACAGGTAACAACTGGAGATAAAGCAAATTATTCTCTATGTGTATGAAGTCTACATAAAACTCGTCAATACTGAGGCCTACTCAAGGACAACCAATCCATAAATGAACCTGTTAAAAAAATATTTCTTTCTCTCTTGAATAAAATAAATCAGTGTCAGCCATTTATGACAGGTTTTTATGATTTGAAAAAAAAAACCCATTTGTTCACCAACTTTTTCACCTTTTGACATGTCATATAGGGATTGATTCAGACATGTAATATAGGGTTAGGTTTAGACAGGTTATAGAGGGTCTGGTTTACACAGGTTATAGAGAGTCTGGTTAAGACAGGTTATAGAGGGTCTATAGATTAGACAGGTCAGAGAGGGTCTAGATTAGACAGATTATAGAGGGTCTATAGATTAGACAGGTTATAGAGGGTTTATAGATTAGACAGATTATAGAGGGTTTGATTTAGACAGGTTATAGAGGGTCTATAGATTAGCCAGGTTATAGAGGATCTGCTTTAGACAAGTTATAGAGAGTCTGGTTTAGACATGTTATAGAGGGTCTATAGATTAGACAGGTTAGAGAGGGTCTGGTTTAGACAGGTTATAGAGGGTCTGGTTTACACAGATTAGAGAGGGTCTGCTTTAGACAGGTCATAGAGGATCTAGATTAGACAGGTTATACAATGTTGGACAAGTCAACCTTTACAAGGCTTCCATTGAAATTTGTCTCAAAATAATATAGCTTCAAATACTCTTAAATGGTTTAATTAGATAGTCTCATATATTACAAATACCACATGTGTGAATAATATCGATTACACATAAGAAATGTCTCAGAAAGAGTTGGGGGTATTGTCATCTGATTTCAGGATATATGACCAAATAATTCTGTTTTAAGTTAGGGGATTGCCTGATCACGTTTTACAGACTTTGTGTAGGAAAATACTGCCATGATCACTCATATATATATCACTTTAAGACAAGCAGAGTTATCTCCCTTGACTACAGCTGCTGTACAGTGTATTGGCTATCCTACCTGTGGTAAATTATTAATGACTCTGCCCATTACCTTCAACACTTTCCCTGACCAGGACCAATTAGTTTACGACTAAGCCTTTGACTGGGAGTTAGTGATGTGTCTGTTAGATGTTCTTTCATCAGGGGAAACATTAAGGAAGGTCACAGGTGAGTATACCATATCAGTACCATAGTCATTGAAATGTGTTAACCATTTATTATGATGATTTACAAATTGTGATCAAATTATACTATGTTAGGAAACTGGTTATTGGCTGAGGGATATGCGATCATCTTGTGTAACCCTACCGGGCCCTCCAAACTCCCCTTAAATTTTGAACAGTACAACATTGTATTGATGGTGGTGAAAATTAACTAACAAGTCTCATTACTTATCTGAAATCATAAAACCTAGAATTTATGTTTGGGGTTTCAGGCAAAAAATCAAAAATTGGATTTCTTTTTTTAATTTTCACATGAACATAACCAGTAATAAATGTTAGGATAATAAAAAAAAAGTTTATTAATAATTGATAATTACTTTAAATTCAGTTGAAGTTTATTATGTCCAATTGAGTAATCTACATTAAAACAATTCAACACTATTACGAGATTGTTAACATACCTATATCTCAAACTATAACCTATTTTATCAAGTTCAAGCATCCTAAATGAAAGGTTCATTGTGTTTTTAGAGAGGACAATGGGGTGTTTGTCAATATAAAGGCAAGGTGGTATTTAATTTTAGTTCAGCAATTCTGAAACAATGGGACATTTAAAAAATAATATTTCAACATTAATACCTCCTCAACAACCAGGGAAAACACAACACTTACAAAATGTTTAACAAAGACAAAGAAAATATCACTTTCATATACAGACAGAAAATATCTATGTTTCCACGTGAAGTTTAAGGGGCTGTGTGAGGGTGGGGGAGGGGGTGAATGTGCAGGAGGGGGAAGGGGTACAATACGATAGATATGTACAATATTACAGAAGGAGCACCTGGACACAGCCTAATGAGTGTGGTCATTAAGGTCCGAGTATGGACATTGACAGCGTAATGGTCGTTTACGACATACAATTACCACGAAAACCTGTCACACAATCAATATACAACATGTAGATTCATGATAAAATCTGTGATTTAACGCTCTACGCTTACACTGACCATGGGTCAAAATCGGTTAGGTAATTCACCAATTAAAACGATTTACATAACCACACTTACAATTAAACTACAGAAATGTAAGGGATGGTTGGAGATGACGAAAGACAACTTGGCCAGTGGCCTATTTCCCCCTCAACAACGGGATCTACAATATTGTACGCTTGGGAGTAGGAACAGGTACGCGGATTTACACCTTATATTAATTAACTTACCCGCACGTGCATATTTCACAGATGCACCTGGCTACCATCCTGTAATTGTATCCTGAGGGTGATTGTTAAACTGTCCAGAGTCAGCTAGACCGTAGATGAGGGAGATGACACTCTGTTTATTACACTTCACCTCAACGTCGTCAAGACCGCCCGACCTGTTTATACAATATGGTGGATGGCAACCGGTCGATTGTACGGAGGCCCCAATGTACCTTACATGGCCGCACGGCAATGCCTTACCTGAGTTAAATGCTGTATTCTAGATTTGACTCAAGTCAGCTTCCATATAATCTATGGAAGCTGAGAATCTATGGCAGCTGAATTGAGTCAAATCTAGAATACAAGTGTATGTGTGTATTCGCTAACAACTACCAACAGAAAACGATATCAATGAAATAATTTAATTTAGAGTGGTCGGGTGACCCAGCGGTAACACACTTACCTTTCACCTAGGTTGTCGAGGTTCGATTCCCTGATTACCCGATCGGACATGAGAAAGTATGGAACACCTGCCCGACCATATGGATTTTCCTCCCCAGACCCCTCGCGCGCTTCCATCCTGGCCAACAAGTGTGATTAATATAAACAGGGACTTGTATATTAGAGATCTGAAGCATAGGTAGGTCTCGCTACATATCACATGCCCCTTTTGTTAACTGGAGCGGAAGCTTTGTCTCGCGAGATTTGGCTGTGCGCCTGCGCCTAACACTGAACATAGGCGCCAAAAAAAAAAAAAGAAAAAAAAATCGGCTCCCGCCTACGGATCTCGCACTATCACTAAATTACAGGACCCCCCCCCCCCCCCCCCCCCTTCCAATATATGTCATTATCAATAATAAGCTCTGTAATTAGTGCTTTGAATTTAGAAAACAATTTCCAATTTCAATTATTTTTAACCATATATTTTAATATAATATTTTAATTATCAATAGTCAAATATATGGTTAGACAGAGTGCTTTGAAATTTGATTTTTTTTTATTAATTTTATATATATTTATAGATATAATATCATTTCATCATACTATAGTAAAATAATCTTAATGATAATGCTTTGGATTTAGAAAACTATATCTGATTAATATACCTGAGTTTTTTTTTAAAATTTTACAGACACAAAAGTTCCCTTCTACTATCAAATTGGTGACAGAAAACAGAACATTATGCATGCAAGATTAAGAAACAGATCTAGTACCCTAAACAACGATTTATTTCATGCAAATTTGATTAATTTTAAACACTGCCAATGTGGACACCCTGTTGAAGATGCATATCATTTCTTTTTTGAATGTAATAATTACTCTGTTCAGCGTTTGCAACTGTTTCGTGATCTAAATTATTTCATCCCACTAGACCTGCAACTTCTGCTATTCGGAAAAAATGAACTTTCTCATCAAGAAAATGTAACTATATGCCAATCAACCCAACTATTTATTAAAAATACAAATAGATTTTAATGATATCTTTATTGGAATTAATGTACATTGCATTTTTGTCTTTGCGGACTCGGGTGACATTCGGGTGTGTGTAAAATGTTATAAATGATGGACCAGAAAAGAAAAGGAGAAAGACACCACTGGCATGGATTATCATAGACATTAGACAAGTTTGAACGAAAGGAACGTCGAACTGTGTACCAAAGTGATTGTTGCCCGAGTCCGCTTAGGTCTACCACAAAACTATTTGTCTTTAATAAGTATTTAGATATACATGTATATCCAAATATATAAGATTATTTGTATCAATATCTTATAAAATCTCTCTCTCTCTCTTCTTCCCCCCTCCCACTCCCCCTCTCTTCCCCTTTCTCTCCGTCACTCTCTCCGTCTCCGTCTGTCTGTCTGTCTCTCTTTCTCTCTATTTCTTATAAAATTAGATTGTAAATATGTAAATAAAACTGCCATCATGTAAATTTTCTCTCAATGTAAAATTGTATCGGGAGAGGGCTTAATATAAGTCGGTAAACTTGTGCCCAATCCCTTTGTAATAGATTGTAAATTACAAATAAAATATGTTTAAATCAAATCAAAATATACCTGAGTCGACGCTATTTTTTTTTTACCTGAGTTGGTATGCTATATTGAAACAGACTATAGCATAACTTCAAAGATCTTCCTACATCAACACTATAATATACAGTTATTGGACCTCAACAATTTACACCAGTACTTTAAGATTCGTATTTTACGCAAAATGAGAAGAGGAAATCTACCAAGCTCAGAATAGATCATTGCGTTTGCTGTAGATTTACGAACTCCTAAAATATTTTTACAAAAGTCGAAGTGAATTTGTTCGATATCAGGCGCTTTGTGAAAACCCCACACCTCGCACGCATAGTTGGCTACACTGCCAACGTATGTGTCAAAAAGAGACAGCAAGGTACAGAAATTTAATAACATTGAATTACATACCGGGTGGCACAGGACGCAACAAGTAGACACATTTTTCACATTCACAATGAGTCAATTTTATGGTAAATTAATACGAATTGTGTTAAAAGTGTCTATTTTAATACAAGTATATAGAATGGCGTATTTGTAATAATCAGTTTGAAATTAAGAACACCCTTGTATAAAATGTCAAGGAAAATATATCATTCAACATTCATTTCGATCCATGACTTAGTAGCGTGTTATTTGTGTCTTCCACATCACATGAAAGTGCCCATATTCTTATATAAATAAAGTACTTTCTAAACGCCTTACCGATTTGAAATTAAGAACAACAACGAATAAGATGTCAAAGAAAATATATCATTCATCAGATAAAACTTCACTTCACTAAAAACGAAATATCTTTTAAAAAGGTAACGGCATAGTTTTAATGCTGGTGGTTATAAATGCAAACTTCTGGTGAAATAGATTAACGAACTAATGCGTTTCAGCACGGATAACAAAATTATATCATTTTGAATAATCTTTTATGATAGATCTATTAAGACTGCATTTGAATCAGGATTATAATCTTATTAATGTGTCACTTGAAAAGATACATCTACTTATTCAGCTTGCATTCTTAACTTTGTTTCGTTTTTAACTGCATATTCAGTTCTTTTTTTTTATATCGTATGAACATCTAGAGTCTACATTGAATTTTTATACTTTTTACACATTAAAAAAATATAGAAAAAAATCTGAATTAAGATAAGATTACTATTATAATTATATATTTTGTCACATCTTTTCCATATATACATAACTTTTTGCTGCAGCAAATGGATAAGTAATGTTAGAAAGATGCATCAGAGCGCAGTAACATTCAGCCTTAATTCTGTTTTACTACATACTGTAGGTAAACTCCAGAGGACATCCGGACAGTCGGAAACGTCACAACCGGAAAGAACCATTCGATAACTTGGCGCTCGCGTGGAAAACAGAACACATGTGTGTCGCAATAGAATGCAATGTTTATCCTGATTTTTCAATGTAACTGTTGACTATAATAGCTTGAGGAGTTTGCAGACATCTCAAAAGCGACATTGTCGACCATATCGTCGAATGGTCAGGTAAATATCATCTGAAATTACAGATGGACACCGGATCAGTTGAAACGTATTTCCCTTGGTAGAATTGTCAACAATTACGTTGTGTGAAGTACAAAACGTCGGAAAAGATTAACAACGCAATTGTGCGTAGACTTTTGTCCTGGTTCTGTTACATAGACCGTTCTCAATTCTTAGAAGTGTGTTTGATGATGAAATCTGATTTATTGTCATACTTTATCACTACTCCTATAACATAAGAGGCCGCTGGTCGGCTCTTTTTCTATCGGATATTATTTTGCCGACTGCGACCTCTTATTTCCGAAGCACTAATTCTTTGATGCAGTTTCCGCCCGAAATCCGGGCGGAACTAAATATGCTTGAAAAAAAACTCTTAAGAGGTTGACAGGTCATTACAACGATGTCTACGTATCATGTATGCAATATTTATCCCATATGTATGTCACAGACACAAATATATAGTATAATACGGTGTATAACACACAAAATACATGCCCATGTCGTTGTAGCACTTTTCTAGTCGTTTTTAATAATGGCTGCCTAATGGTTGATACAAAATAGGTGTCGTTATTTCAAACGGAACGAAATGATACGGACTTTGTTGTATTCCGCTTGTAGGACAGAGGTTGTAATCCATTTTTGTATTAACCGGCAAATCACGTGGTATTTCTACTATCACTACCGACAGTATTGTCTGCTTGAGCTCTGCTCCGCTTCGGAAGAAGAAAACTTCATAATTTGTGTTTTTTTACGAAATTATTCTCATTTAATCATTCGATTATGGAAAGAAATATATATTGGACCCTGTGGATCATTTAAATGTAAGTTGACACGCTATCTTTTTTCAATATATGAACTTTGAAAATTTCATCGTCAGCATCGGGAAAATCAGCTATGGGCAGTTAGAGGTTACACGGCGCCTGTCAAAAGTATCTCGCCGTGTAAAACCTCTAACATTGTTGGAGTAACTTTATCACCTAATGTAGGTTGAATAAATGAGGTTCCACTAAATATTGCAGATCTTAACATCCTCAAGAGGATGTGATGTAATTGTTCTATATAATATACAGAAAAAACCCGTTATTTCGCCACCTGTTATACTGCCAAACTCGGTTATATTTATGTACATTTCGATGCAGCATTTTGGTATGAATAAATTGTTTTTGATTTTCATTCAAAGTCTGCAGTTACAGAAACACCAACAAACCCAATATACATGTACTGCCAAACTAGTTATATCGCCAAAATCACGAAGAACAGGTGGTGATATAGCGAGGTTTTACTGTATGATGTATATACCTTATGACAACAAGATGTGTTCAAAGATTGTTGTCTGGAATCGAGGAGACAACAGGACTGTATTAGTACAGGGCATCCACTTGACCCTTGACTTTTAGAGGAAAAATCAAATCACTATTTCTCAGAAATCTGACGGGTCAATACATTTGAGCGGAACTGGACCGGGTCGATCATCGGCGACCAGGTAGCTCAATCGGTAGAGCATCCGGCTAGTGTTCGGAGGTCCCGGGTTCGAACCCCGGTCTGGCCGTGCATTTTTCCACTCCTACTACATTTGGTGCCTGTGACCAAACCTTGTTTCAAGTGAGGTGAATACTTGACAAGGGGATACCCGAACCTGGGTTGTGATTTATGAAGTCTTCGGGGTCGAAGACTTAAAAAAAAGGGAGGGAAGAGTGTAGCGGAACTGGACCGGGTCGATCATCGGCGACCAGGTAGCTCAATCGGTAGAGCATCCGGCTAGTGTTCGGAGGTCCCGGGTTCGAACCCCGTCTGGCCGTGCATTTTTCCACTCCTACTACACATGTTTAATAGACAAGTCCCTGGAGTGGGATCTCAATTCGGGGAATCAAAAACATACTCTCAATTAAAGGGTCAACTGAATGCCCTGTTAGTTTTCTTTCAGTAAATCACATTTTTAAATCTGTCAAATCATATCTTATGCTTTATGGTATTATATGTACAGCATCTGCCATTTTCCCATCCATCAATAATTAAAGTAAAAATAACTTTATAATAATTATGGTATGAAAGAAGAGCAGCAACTCCAGAGTCCAATTTTGAAAATGATCCTGCCTACAGGTTCTATAATAATTGTTATAAACTTAAAGTGCTGTTTTTTGTCCACAAGGTTCTATTCAGTTTCCTCTTGCAAAATTGTAAATGGCCTTTATCTACTTTTTAAGTTCACAGTGATAAAACACTTTTAAGAATCTTCTCCAATTTTTGACCACCCCAGGTATGTACTTGTAATGGGATACTAAGATTTTTCATCTGACCATGACCCACTTTAAAGGTCAGTGACACACAGTTCAAATGTATCAAAAGCTAAATAGGGTGCCTGGATATGGGTTTGATAGATTTCCTATATAGATTTGACCTTGGCAATAGCATTTTTAGCCCTGCGTCCGTGGTCCGTGGTCCGTCCGTCCGTCCCTCCGTCCGTCCGTCCCTCCGTCCGTCCGTCCGTAAACAATTATTGTTATCGCTAATCCTCAGAAAGTACTGAAGGGATCTTTCTCAAATTTCATATGTGGGTTCCCCTTGGTGCCTAGTTATGCATATTGCATTTTGATACCAATTGGAAAACAACATGGCCGACAGGCAGCCATCTTGGATTTTGATCATTGAAATTTGTTATCGCTATTTCTGAGAAAGTACTGAAGGGATCTTTCTCAAATTGCATATGTAGGCTCCCCTTGGTGCCTAGTTTTGCATATTGCATTTTGAGACCAATCGGAAAACAACATGGCCGACAGGCAGCCATCTTGGATTTTGATAATTGAAGTTTGTTATCACTATTTCTGAGAAAGTACTGAAGGGATCTTTCTCAAATTTCATATGTAGGCTTCCCTTAGTGCCTAGTTATGCATATTGCATTTTGAGACCAATCGGAAAACAACATGGCCGACAGGCAGCCATCTTGGATTTTGACAATTGAAGTTTGTTATCGCTATTTCTGAGAAAGTACTGAAGGGATCTTTCTCAAATTTCATATGTAGGCTTCCCTTAGTGCCTAGTTATGCATATTGCATTTTGAGACCAATCGGAAAACAACATGGCCGACTGGCAGCCATCTTGGATTTTGACAATTGAAGTTTGTTATCGCTATTTCTGAAAAAGTACTGAAGGGATCTTTCTCAAATTTCATATGTAGGTTCCCCTTGGTGCCTAGTTATGCAAATTGCATTTTGAGACCAATCGGAAAACAACATGGCCGACAGGCAGCTATCTTGGATTTTGACAATTGAAGTTTGTTATCGCTATTTCTGAGAAAGCACTGAAGGGATCTTTCTCAAATTTCATATGTAGGTTCCCCTTGGTGCCTAGTTATGCATATTGCATTTTGAGACCAATCGGAAAACAACATGGCCGACAGGCAGCTATCTTGGATTTTGACAATTGAAGTTTGTTATCGCTATTTCTGAGAAAGTACTGAAGGGATCTTTCTCAAATTTCATATGTAGGTTCCCCTTGGTGCTTAGTTATGCATATTGCATTCTGAGACCTATTGGAAAACAACATGGCTGAAAGGCAGCCATCTTGGATTTTGACAATTGAAGTTTGTTATCGCTATTTCTCAGAAAGTACTGAAGGGATCTTTCTTAAATTTCATATATAGCTTCCCCTTGGTGCCTAGTTATGCATATTACATTTTGAGACCAATCGGAAAACAACATGGCCGACAGGCAGCCATCTTAGATTTTGACAATTGAAGTTTGTTATCGCTATTTCTCAGAAAGTAATGAAGGGATCTTTCTCAAATTTTCAAAATTGTAGGTTCCCCTTGGTCCCTGGTGTTGCATTTTGGGACCAATCGGAAAACAACAGACAGCCATTATCTTAAAATCTTAAATTTTATATATAGGTTCGCCTTGTTTGAAAAGTACTAGAGGGCTGTTTCTGAATTTAGTAAGACTTAGAAGAAGGGAAAAGTAGAGAAAAGATCAATCTGACATGGAACCTATAAAGATCATTCAATGGTGGGCGCCAAGATCCCTCTGGGATCTCTTGTCTTAAGTACACTGTGTATTATAAAGCCAAGGTTTTACAAGGAATGATTTGATTTTCGGTGCATTAATTATCTCTTTAATATCCATGTGAGCTTCTTGTTTTAGTCATTGAAATAAATTGAATTAGATGACTACTTACAATTTCTTATGAGTCATAAGTTTGATAACCTTAACACATTTTTTTGTTTGATATTTCTAGATAACTTAAATGTTTTCTTTATGGTTTATCCACAGATAATTGACGATGAGGACAACTACTCCAGAAAAACTGGTCCAACTCCAGAAGAATCAATCCAACATCCGCAACATCTGTATATTGGCCCATGTTGACCATGGTAAACAGTAGGGCAGGATACATTTAATGATAAAACATCAAAATTAGAATAAGTTGCCTCAATGTAAAATTCCTGTAGGCTGTTACCAAGATAACTATGCAATTAAACCCTTTTGCAGACAAGTTTCATATCTAATATAAAACTTACTGATCTTTGATTCAGTTAGTATGATGTTATATTAACAAGGTAGAATTTTAAATACTTACATTTGGTTCTCCCTCAGTTAGCATTTGATTATCATTAGGCGAGGCCAATATTTTGTGTTTCTGACCTGGTAGAATTTAAAATATTGACATCAGTCTTTGTCCTTGGCCAATATATGATAATGCTTGGTCAGTATATCACGATATTGACCTCACCAAATGTCCATAATTGTAAATTAAGTACATACAACATATCCCCAATGATGTTTAGCTTTTTCAATTTCATATTCCTATCTGAATGTACACTGTAAATAAATGACATGACTTTACTGGGATATTAAACATGAACTTATTCAAGCTCTGTTAGTAAAACAAAACCTCTTACTCTTCCTTTCTATTAAGGTAAAACCACACTTGCTGATGCCCTGGTGGCCAGCAATGGTATCATTTCCCAGAGGATGGCTGGCAAGGTAAGTACTACTGCGATGACAAATAATAGCTGAGTACATGCATTCTCAGACGAAGATCTGAGGTTGGCTGTTTAACTCCTACTAAGGACAACCATTTGTATTCTTCCTATTGAAAGCTCAGACTGGTCTGTGCTGTCTTGGTTTGTTCTTGGGCATGACACTTAATTTATATTTGCAAACTGGTATGGATGGCAGGTGACAGGCCTCCAGTATGTTGTTCAGTAAGGTAGCTACCTGCTGCTACAAGGAGACTTGGCTGTTCATGGGGAGATCACCCAAGCAAACAAAATGTTAATGCCTCATCCCCAGATTTTGTATTAAGTTATCTCCCTTAGTATGCTACATAGACAAATATCCACAAACTTGAACATGAACCCAAGTAAAATAAACCTTTATTCTTAATTATTAAAATCGAAGTACACATACTTTATAAATTGTACACATTTTATTCCAAATCAGCCGAAAATTCTGAAATCATTTGAGTCAATTTAAAAGAAAAATTGCAAATCTTGATTTAGTTCTATGTAAAGCAAGAAATCTAATAAGTTTATATTTTGGTGAGATTTAAATATCTTTCCATTAACCATCAAAACTTGATATATTTATCACAAAAAATGTTTGTTTACTGTACAACTTAATACATTTATCATACAAACATACCTATCATAAAAAAATATTTATCACACAAGCACACTTATTATAAAAATATATTTCTATCATGGAAACATTTCAACTGATAATCTCCTTTATATTAGCTGCGATACATGGATAGCAGAGAAGATGAACAGACCCGTGGGATCACGATGAAGTCCAGTGCCATCTCATTGGCTGTCCAGAAAGGTAACCAATAGATTCCTTTTAAACTGGTGACAAATAAATCTGGACAAAATTCAAATTCAGAGTTAAGATAAATCTTGTTTTAATGTCTTCTGATGAAAGAAACTTTTGACGCATTTATCATACAAGAATGAAAGCGTTATAGAAACAGAATTGACCTTGTTATTTTAATGTTCTCTACCAAAAGTGAGCTTTCATTGTTTTCATTGTTTGGAACCACAAATATAAATACAACAAATATTGTTGTTTGTATTATTGTTATATTATTGTTGCATGGGCTAACAACAAAAATTTGCACTGGGGATATAATTTGAAAGCTCCAAACAACAAAAGAACATTTCAAGTTATAGAGTTGGTAAAATATCTTTCATGAACAGGTATATTACATGATTGACAGGGATATTTTGTAACAGTAGACAGACTATAGACATTTTAGTAACTCGAGTACACTGGTCTTGTACCTGAGGAACATTGAATAAGTCTGTAATAATTGTACCGACACCTGTCGCACCTGATAACTGTTTCTACAACATCATACCAGTACATATTGAATCCCTATTTTACAGACACACAGGAATATCTTGTCAACTTGATAGACTCTCCAGGTCATGTAGATTTCTCCAGTGAGGTATCCACTGCTGTTCGTCTGTGTGATGGTGCAGTAGTCGTCGTAGATGTGGTGGAAGGAGTCTGTCCTCAGGTGAGTTAACTTATTTTGTTCTTGGGTGAGTTAACTTGTTCTCTACTTGGGTGAGCAAACTTCTTCTGTACTCGCGTGAGCTAACTTGTTCTGTGCTCAGGTGAGTTAACTTGTTCTCTACTCGGGTGAGTTAACTTGTTCTGTGTTAGGGTGAGTTAACTTGTTCTGTGTTAGGGTGAGTTAACTTGTTCTGTGTTAGGGTGAGTTAACTTGTTCTGTGTTAGGGTGAGTTAACTTGTTCTGTGTTAGGGTGAGTTAACTTGTTCTGTGTTAGGGTGAGTTAACTTGTTCTGTGTTAGGGTGAGTTAACTTGTTCTCTACTCGGGTGAGTTAACTTGTTCTCTACTCGGGTGAGTTAACTTGTTCTCTACTCGGGTGAGTTAACTTGTTCTCTAATCGGGTGAGTTAACTTGTTCTGTGTTAGGGTGAGCTAACTTGTTTTGTGCTCGGGTGAGCTAACTTGTTTTGTGCTCGGGTGAGTTAACTTGTTCTCTACTCGGGGAGCTAACTTGTTCTCTACTTGGGTGAGTTAACTTGTTCTGAACTCTGGTGACTTAACTTGTTCTCTACTCGGTGAGCTAACTTGTTCTGTACTCGGGTGAGCAAACTTTTTCTGTGCTTTTGTGACTTAACTTGTTCTCTACTCAGTTGAGTTAACTTGTTCTGTGTTAGGGTGAGTTAACTTGTTCTGTGTTAGGGTGAGTTAACTTGTTCTGTGTTAGGGTGAGTTAACTTGTTCTGTGTTAGGGTGAGTTAACTTGTTCTGTGTTAGGGTGAGTTAACTTGTTCTGTGTTAGGGTGAGTTAACTTGTTCTGTGTTAGGGTGAGTTAACTTGTTCTGTGTTAGGGTGAGTTAACTTGTTCTGTGTTAGGGTGAGCTAACTTGTTCTGTGCTCGGGTGAGCTAACTTGTTCTGTGCTCGGGTGAGTTAACTTGTTCTCTACTCGGGGAGCTAACTTGTTCTCTACTTGGGTGAGTTAACTTGTTCTGAACTCTGGTGACTTAACTTGTTCTCTACTCGGTGAGCTAACTTGTTCTGTACTCGGGTGAGCAAACTTTTTCTGTGCTTTTGTGACTTAACTTGTTCTGTACTCGAGTGAGTTAACTTGTTCTCTGCTCTGGCAAGTTATCTTGTTATTTCTTTGAATGAGTTAACTTGTTGTGTCCTCAGGAGAGAAATGCTAACTTGTTGTGTCTTTGGGCGAGTTAAATTGTCCCAACTTGAGTTAACTAAACTTGATATATTCAGAGGTGAGTTAGCTTCCTCAATTAAGTAAACCTTATCTGTCCTCAGGGTAGTTCATCTTATATGTCCTTCCTGACTTCCTCACACTAGTAAATATAGTACTTTTTTGTGGCGTTATTATTATGCTGTTTGGTATTTTAGATCTGGTTCCGTCACGTTAATGTACTACATCACAATGTCCCCATATGCTGTCTATTATTTTTTATACACAATGTTCATGCCTGTAGTTTGTGATTTTGTTCTACTTTAACAGTTACATTGAAATTTTGTATTTACTGTTTATCAGTCCCCAACCAGTGAAATCGGGGGACTATAGGTTTCCTCCTCATCTGTCCGTCTGTCAGTCTGTCCACTTAGTTTTCGGCACTTTTTTTCAGCCATGCTCCTAGTAAACTTGATGAAAGCTGTTATATAACTTCAGTGTGAGTAGCTTCAGATCAAGCTAGAGTTTAAGGGTTTTCGGGTCAAGGTCAAGGTCAGAGGTACTATATTTAGCAAGGGCCAGTAGGGGACATACATTTCATTAGCAATACCCAAAATGTTTGTTTTATCTGAGTTTTATTGTTTTGTTTGACCAGACCCACGCTGTCCTGAGACAAGCCTGGCTGGAGAACATCAAACCTGTACTTGTCTTTAACAAACTTGACAGGCTGATAATGGAACTGAAGATGGACCCCCTGGAAGCTTTCTTCCATCTACAAGTCATTTTAGAACAGGTATTTATTACACACCTGTAGTATATTCTGTGACATATGAGGTGTTCTGTTAAATCACATGGAGAATTTACCACTACAATGTTATTCAAATATCCTTGTAATGTTTCTTGTGGCACAATTAGTTAAATGTACTTGCAGGCTCTATTATGATAGATATTGTATACATATATCAACTTGTGTTTCACAAGGTTCATACAAAATTGAAAAAAGTCTTTTGGTAGCATTCTTGGATGACTTTAAATTTTATCTTTGGCCTTGAAAAGTCCTTGAAATGAATATAAAGTGTTGTAAATACAAATTTTAACCTTGAAGTTTGATATTTATAAACTCTTGGATGTTAAGAGGGTCAATTTTATTGTGAAAATTATTATTTCACAATCTTAAATAAAAACAATACACTTATAAAATATCAGCAAACAAACAAAACCTACAGAGATAATTAGCACCACATATTAATGCTCCAAGCTTTCAGTTTTACCTTTCACCACAACAGCTGAGTATGAAAGGCTTTGAATCATTACTGGAAACACCAATATCTGTATTAACCTTGTTTCAAAACGATCGTTATCAGATTTGTAAACAATTGTATTAATGTTTGTTTTGTTAGGTAAACCTGGTGACCAATGAGTTGTTTACAACAGAAATCATGGCGAAAACATCTAATGTAAGTACTGACCACTCTGTTTTTATACAACATTTAAATATATGAATAAACAGGACAACTTAATTACTTGGTTAAAGGAACTACAGTATTGTTATTAATAGAACTTGGCTATTAGAGAATATGAAAAACAGTCTGAAGTGGGATCTCTTTTGACAATTCATGTTTTACAAATATCTTATGAAATTGCTATTTTGTATATAATTACTGAAGAATAATGACAATTGGTGCTGCTTTTTTAGCAGGCTGATGGCACAGGTCAGGAATCAGAGGAGTCCAAGGCAGGGGTGAGAATTATAGACTTCTACATCAGGTCATTATCATTGTAGTTCACATCTACAGTGATGTAGTTCACATCTACAGTGATGTAGTTCACATCTACAGTGATGTAGTTCACATCTACAGTGGTGTAGTTCACATCTACAATGATGTAGTTCACATCTACAGTTGTGTAGTTCACATCTACAATGGTGTAGTTCACATCTACAATGGCGTAGTTCACATCTACAATGATGTAGTTCACATCTACAGTGATGTAGTTCACATCTACAGTGGTGTAGTTCACATCTACAATGGCGTAGTTCACATCTACAATGATGCAGTTCACGTCTACAATGATGTAGTTCACATCTACAGTGATGTAGTTCACATCTACAGTGATGTAGTTCACGTCTACAGTGATGTAGTTCACGTCTACAGTGATGTAGTTCACATCTACAGTGATGTAGTTCACATCTACAGTGATGTAGTTCACATCTACAATGGTGTAGTTCACATCTACAATGATGTAGTTCACATCTACAGTGATGTAGTTCACATCTACAGTGATGTATTTCACATCTACAGTGATGTAGCTCACATCTACAGTTGTGTAGTTCACATCTACAATGGTGTAGCTCACATCTACAGTGATGTAGTTCACATCTACAATGGTGTAGTTCACATCTACAGCTATGTAGTTCACATCTACAGTGATGTAGTTCAAATCTACAATGGTGTAGTTCAAATCTACAATTATGTAGTTCACGTCTACAATTGTGTTGTTCACATAGATCTACAGTTATATTTCTGGTGAGGGTTTTCATCCATGGCTGTATTGCTTGTATGTATTTATTCAAATCCAGCATCATTATTATCTATATTTGCAGTCACATGATTGGACAATACAGGCAGATGATGAAGAAGAGGAGAGGAACATCTTCTTCTCCCCGACACAAGGCAATGTGGTATTTGCCAGTGCTTATGATGGCTGGGGTTTCACGTAAGTTTGTGGCGACTGTTAGTGCATATGATAGCTGGGGTTTCACGTAAGTCTGTGGCAATTGACAGAGCTTATGATGGCTAGCGGTTTGCATATGATAGCTGGGGTTTCACGTAAGTCTGTGGCAATTGACAGAGCTTATGATGGCTAGGGTTTCACGTAAGTCTGTGGCAATTGTCAGCACTTATGATAGCTGGAGTTTCACGTAAGTCTGTGACGATCGTCAGTAATTGTACTTATAATTTACAAGTTAAATTTAAACAGAGATTCTCTTTTATAATATGATGAAATGCTTTTCATGGCTTGTGGTGTTTTCAGCATGTACCAGTGCCTGCAGAAAAATGCCAAGGACTTTATTTAGGACTATTACTCAGTGGTGATCAGTCCCCATATTTTATTTTGCCATTGTTCTCTTTAGGACCTGAGTCTTGTGTTAAACAAATTCTGTCAAATTATTTCACCTTTTAATTTTACAATTTTCTTGATTTTTTTAGTTTCATTATTAATTGAGACTTTCACCATAAATCTTAATCACAAAACTCCCAAAATAGTTAGTAGGTGTTGGAAATCTTGTTATAATGGTGAAAAGTGTTAAGGATGAAAAGAAAGGACTTGTCCATGCATGTCAATATTTTGTCAAAATTGATTTTTAATCTTAACACAAAGTGACAATTAATTTTTTTTTAACAGGATCAACCATTTTGCTGATATGTTTTCAAAAAAGTTGGGAATCAAGAAAGAGGTATTACAGAAGACTCTGTGGGGAGACTTCTATCTGAACAGTAAAACCAAACGCATCATGAAAGGGGCTCAGTCCAAAGTCAAGAAACCACTATTTGTACAGTTTATCCTGGAGAACATTTGGGCAGTATATGAATCTGTCAGTGTTAAAAGGTGAGAGACTATGTCATCATGATAAGAGCCCGGTATAAAGTCAAGGAACCTCTCTTTGTAAAATTTATCACTGAGAACATCTGGGCAGTTTAGGAGTCGGTCAGTGTAAGATGGCAGGAGGTTACATGGAAAATTAGAAATGGTTGTAGCATAATAACTTCTCTTGGATGAGTCAACTTCAATGATGAACCATATACATGTACTAGTCTAGTGTATCAGCCTGTTGTATTTGTGATTTCATACCTTTCATAAAAAAAAGCTTATGTACAACTAACTATTAATCTATACATAGACAATCTTACATCAAATAATTTGATATTTCATATGTTTTTAGGCAAATGACATCAAATTAGTAAGTTATAAGAGATTTCATATTACATGATAAGAGTTTAAGATTCTGTTTATCACACAGCTCATATTTATGAGAAAATAAGCTAAAAGTTTATTTCCCTATAATTTCGACTTTTTCACCACAAAATAATCAGGTGGTGCCATCAAGATGTCTTGGTAAAGTATTTTATGATAGAAAATCTGTTTCCTGTTTGTACTACATCACATGTCCTGCCACTGTGTGAAGCTTATTGTTGTGTCTCTGATGTTGACAGGGATGCTGAAATGACAGAGAAGATTGTAAAGTCCCTAGACCTGAAGATCTCGCCACGAGACATGAGA
Organism: Pecten maximus; assembly: GCF_902652985.1. Lineage (NCBI taxonomy): Eukaryota > Metazoa > Mollusca > Bivalvia > Pectinida > Pectinidae > Pecten > Pecten maximus. The sequence continues at coordinate 28,191,434 of NC_047023.1, read as the reverse complement.
CATAATGATCCGCGTGTGAAGTTACAAGCCATCATGGGGCAATGGCTAAGTGTGTCCAGGGCTGTATTAGGTAGGACAGTGGCTAAGTGTGTCCAGGGCTGTACTAGGTAGGTAGGACAATGGCTAAGTGTGTCCAGGGCTGTATTAGGTAGGTATGACAATGACTAAGTGTGTCCAGGGCTGTATTAGGTAGGTAGGGACAATGGCTAAGTGTGTCTAGGGCTGTATTAGGTAGGTAGGACAATGGCTAAGTGTGTCTAGGGCTGTATTAGGTAGGACAATGGCTAAGTGTGTCTAGGGCTGTATTAGGTAGGACAATTGCTAAGTGTGTCCAGGGCTGTATTAGTTAGGTAGGACAATGGCTAAGTGTATCCAGGGCTGTATTAGGTAGGTAGGACAATGGCTAAGTGTGTCCAGGGCTGTATTAGGTAGGTAGGACAATGGCTAAGTGTGTCCAGGGCTGTATTAGGTAGGTAGGACAATGGCTAAGTGTGTCCAGGGCTGTATTAGGTAGGACAATGGCTAAGTGTGTCTAGGGCTGTATTAGGTAGGTAGGACAATGGCTAAGTGTGTCCAGGGTTGTATTAGGTAGGACAATGGCTAAGTGTGTCCAGGGTTGTATTAGGTAGGACAATGGCCAAGTGTGTCTAGGGCTGTATTAGGTAGGACAATGGCTAAGTGTGTCTAGGGCTGTATTAGGTAGGTAGGACAATGGTTAAGTGTGTCCAGGGTTGTATTAGGTAGGACAATGGCTAAGTGTGTCCAGGGCTGTATTAGGTAGGACAATGGCTAAGTGTGTCCAGGGCTGTACTAGGTAGGTAGGACAATGGCTAAGTGTGTCCAGGGCTGTATTAGGTAGGTATGACAATGGCTAAGTGTGTCCAGGGCTGTATTAGGTAGGTAGGACAATGGCTAAGTGTGTCTAGGGCTGTATTAGGTAGGTAGGACAATGGCTAAGTGTGTCTAGGGCTGTATTAGGTAGGACAATGGCTAAGTGTGTCCAGGGCTGTATTAGTTAGGTAGGACAATGGCTAAGTGTATCCAGGGCTGTATTAGGTAGGTAGGACAATGGCTAAGTGTGTCCAGGGCTGTATTAGGTAGGTAGGACAATGGCTAAGTGTGTCTAGGGCTGTATTAGGTAGGACAATGGCTAAGTGTGTCCAGGGCTGTATTAGTTAGGTAGGACAATGGCTAAGTGTATCCAGGGCTGTATTAGGTAGGTAGGACAATGGCTAAGTGTGTCTAGGGCTGTATTAGGTAGGTAGGACAATGGCTAAGTGTGTCTAGGGCTGTATTAGGTAGGACAATTGCTAAGTGTGTCCAGGGCTGTATTAGTTAGGTAGGACAATGGCTAAGTGTATCCAGGGCTGTATTAGGTAGGTAGGACAATGGCTAAGTGTGTCCAGGGCTGTATTAGGTAGGTAGGACAATGGCTAAGTGTGTCTAGGGCTGTATTAGGTAGGTAGGACAATGGCTAAGTGTGTCCAGGGTTGTATTAGGTAGGACAATGGCTAAGTGTGTCCAGGGTTGTATTAGGTAGGACAATGGCCAAGTGTGTCTAGGGCTGTATTAGGTAGGACAATGGCTAAGTGTGTCTAGGGCTGTATTAGGTAGGTAGGACAATGGTTAAGTGTGTCCAGGGTTGTATTAGGTAGGACAATGGCTAAGTGTGTCCAGGGCTGTATTAGGTAGGTAGGACAATGGCTAAGTGTGTCTAGGGCTGTATTAGGTAGGTAGGGCAATGGCTAAGTGTGTCTAGGGCTGTATTAGGTAGGACAATTGCTAAGTGTGTCCAGGGCTGTATTAGTTAGGTAGGACAATGGCTAAGTGTGTCTAGGGCTGTATTAGGTAGGTAGGACAATGGCTAAGTGTGTCTAGGGCTGTATTAGGTAGGTAGGACAATGGCTAAGTGTGTCTAGGGCTGTATTAGGTAGGTAGGGCAATGGCTAAGTGTGTCTAGGGCTGTATTAGGTAGGACAATTGCTAAGTGTGTCCAGGGCTGTATTAGTTAGGTAGGACAATGGCTAAGTGTATCCAGGGCTGTATTAGGTAGGTAGGACAATGGCTAAGTGTGTCCAGGGCTGTATTAGGTAGGTAGGACAATGGCTAAGTGTGTCCAGGGCTGTATTAGGTAGGACAATGGCTAAGTGTGTCCAGGGCTGTATTAGGTAGGTAGGACAATGGCTAAGTGTGTCCAGGGCTGTATTAGGTAGGACAATGGCTAAGTGTGTCTAGGGCTGTATTAGGTAGGTAGGACAATGGCTAAGTGTGTCCAGGGTTGTATTAGGTAGGACAATGGCTAAGTGTGTCCAGGGTTGTATTAGGTAGGACAATGGCTAAGTGTGTCCAGGGCTGTATTAGGTAGGAGAATGGCTAAGTGTAATACCAGGGTTTTTGCCAGGCATATTTTGGGGCCGGTACACGGACCCATTCCCAATTTCGGTCTATATTTTCCCAATCCCGTCTGTATTTTCTCAATCCCGGTCTGTATTTTCCCAATCCCGGTCTGTATTTTCCCAATTCCAGTCTGTCTTTTCCCAATTCCGGTCTGTATTTTCCCAATCCCGGTCTGTATTTTCCCAATCCCGGTCTGTATTTTCCCAATCGCTGTTAACATAAGACAACCTAAAAATTTGGATTTATACGAGCTTCCAGTCATTTTTTTGTCAACGTTAAAATGTTACCGTGAGTCATCGTGTTGTTGTTGGTTTTGCGATGCGCGCATGCGCTTGGATAGTCTTATTGAAGTCAAATCATATCTGCGTTTGAATCGCCCGTTTAAAGGGGAGTTTAATGCAAAGCGTTTATGTACGTTGACTCGTTCTATTTACCGAGGTCAAATCAAGTACTGGACTCGGGACGATGTCACACAATTCCAAATATTACGCAAAGAAAATTTTGCTCAAAGATTCGAAAGATTTAATGAAAGTTACAAGCTTTTTAAAACAAAATACTGGTAATTCCCGATTTGAAAATCAGGCAGCTGCTTCAAACGATCTCCAACCTGAAACGAAAGTTAATTCAAGTAAAACTGAAAGCGAAAACAAAGCTTGTTAATGAGTTTAAGCACACTAAAGACAGAAAATTAAACATTCTCTGATTGATTAAAACAAATACAGTTTGTATCCTGAAAAGAGATGCTGACTTGTATTCATTTGTACAAATATTATGAAAAGAAACAGCTAAGCTTGTATAATTCATATATTTTTCCAATTTTATAATATACAGTAAAACCTCGTTATAATGCCACCCGTTATACCGCCAAACTCACTTATCGCCATGAATTTATTCAGAACGGATTTCCTTCCATGCTAATGCACCCGTTTTACCGCCAAACTCGCCTACCGCCATCAGCCATCATATTTCCGAAACAAACAGTTAAATTAACATTATCTTGACCTCGTTAATATCGCCAAATTTAGTCCAGAATGACGTGTGTGTTTAGATGTTATTGTGACGTGACTGACAGGTAGGCTAATTAGCTGTACGCCTGTGAGCACGTGTATGTACACACATGAAATCAATCGACCATGGCTAATCCTTTGTGGTTTTTCTACAGGTAAGTTTACAGGTAAGGTATCATAAATAAAGCTCACTTCTGTGATTTGTAGCAGTTGTCACATTTAGTCGATTGTATTGATAAAAAGGAGCCCCCAAGTCTATTCTTAGATACCGCTACATGCTTTGTTAAAATCTCGTGGGACTCTGTTACTCCCGAGACAATCGCGAGATGCTGGATACACAGCGCGTACCACGTGACGACGCGTCGTCATCGATACCGGAAACCCCCGACACAGACATGCAGGCATTACTAGTGCGTGTCCATGACGAACTGGACTTAGATCCAGAGTTGCGACTCACAGTTAGACAATTCATTGATATGGACAAACATTTAGCACCAAGTGAAGTTGTCGAAGAAGGCGACATCGTGAAATCGGTGACCACAAACGCGATCTCGGACGACGATGATGACGACAGCGAGGTTTGCATAGCCCCGCCCCCTACTATAGGAGAAGCAAAGGTGGCTATCGACACCGTTGTAAAATTTCTCGAACACGAGAGTTCTACAACCGAATCAGATATTCAAAAATGTTTATCTATTCAACAGTTTATCTTGTCAGTTGGCCAATTGAAGGCAAAACAAACGACCATTAACTCATTTTTTGAAGCCCAGTAACTTGAGGCTGAGCGTACACACGATCGCGAGGTTACATTGACTGATTGAATCATTCTCGGTAAAGTAATTGAATTTATCTATTTACAGTGTACAGTATTATCATGTATCATTTTGATATTAATAAAATGTTTTTGATATTTTTTTCTTAAGTAGTTTTTGATCTCCCAAGCATCCAGTTGTTATGGGAACACCACCGATAAATTTTGGACATCAAACTCGGTTATGAATGGCAAACCCGATATACGGCCACACTCGTTATATCGCCAAAATTTCGGAGAACAGAAGGTGGCGTTATATCGAGGTTTTACTTTATTCTCAAATTTGATGAAACACCGATGGTATTTTCCCAATTTGAGGAAAATGCCAATGATATTTTCCCAATTTTTGTTCAGGGACCCTTTCCCAAAATAGCTGGCAAAAACCCTGGTGTATCCAGTGCTGTATTAGGTAGGTAGGACAATGGCTAAGTGTGTCTAGGGCTGTATTAGGTAGGTAGGACAATGGCTAAGTGTTTCTAGGGCTGTATTAGGTAGGTAGGACAATGGCTAAGTGTGTCTAGGGCTGTATTAGGTAGGTAGGACAATGGCTAAGTGTGTCCAGGGCTGCATTAGTTAGGTAGGACAATGGCTAAGTGTGCCCAGGGCTGTATTAGGTAGGTAGGACAATGGCTAAGTGTGTCCAGGGCTGTATTAGGTAGTTAGGACAATGGCTAAGTGTGTCCAGGGCTGTATTAGGTAGGACAATGGCTAAGTGTGTCCAGGGCTGTATTAGGTAGGTAGGACAATGGCTAAGTGTGTCTAGGGCTGTATTAGGTAGGTAAGACAATGGCTAAGTGTGTCCAGGGCTGTATTAGGTAGGTAGGACAATGGCCAAGTGTGTCTAGGGCTGTATTAGGTAGGTAGGACAATGACTAAGTGTGTCCAGGGCTGTATTAGGTAGGTAGGACAATGACTAAGTGTGTCCAGGGCTGTATTAGGTAGGTAGGACAATGACTAAGTGTGTCCAGGGCTGTATTAGGTAGGTAGGACAATGGCTAAGTGTGTCCAGGGCTGTATTAGGTAGGTAGGACAATGGCTAAGTGTATCCAGGGCTGTATTAGATAGGACAATGGCTAAGTGTGTCTAGGGCTGTATTAGGTAGGTATGACAATGGCTAAGTGTATCCAGGGCTGTATTAGGTAGGTAGGACAACGGCTAAGTGTGTCTAGGGCTGTATTAGGTAGGACAATGGCTAAGTGTGTCTAGGGCTGTATTAGGTAGGTAGGACAATGGCTAAGTGTGTCAAGGGCTGTATTAGGTAGGACAATGGCTAAGTGTGTCTAGGGCTGTATTAGGTAGGTAGGACAATGGCTAAGTGTGTCTAGGGCTGTATTAGGTAGGTAGGACAATGGCTAAGTGTGTCTAGGGCTGTATTAGGTAGGTAGGACAATGGCTAAGTGTATCCAGGGCTGTATTAGGTAGGTAGGACAATGGCTAAGTGTGTCTAGGGCTGTATTAGTTAGGACAATGACTAGGTGTATCCAGGGCTGTATTAGGTAGGTAGGACAATGGCTAAGTGTGTCCAGGGCTGTATTATGTAGGTAGGACAATGACTAAGTGTGTCCAGTGCTGTATTAGGTAGGTAGGACAATGGCTAAGTGTGTCCAGGGCTGTATTAGGTAGGTAGGACAATGGCTAAGTGTGTCCAGGGCTGTATTAGGTAGATAGGGCAATGGCTAAGTATGTCCAGGGCTGTACTAGGTAGGTAGGACAATGGCTAAGTGTGTCCAGGGCTGTCTGTCACGCAATAGTTGTCCGTACAACTCCTTCTAAAGTACTACTCCGATTTTAACGAAACTTGGTATACATAATCAGTATAACATGTAGTTTTGCATCCAACATTTTTTTCAAAAATCCATTTTTCAAAATGGCTGCCAGCTTCTCATTGGTTGAGGCTTGTCCCGACAACTCCTCCTAAAGTACTACTCCGATTTTAACGAAACTTGGTATACATGATCAGTATAACATGCAGTTGTGCATCCCACATTTTTCCCCCCGAAAAACCAATTTTCAAAATGGCCGCCGGCTTCTCATTGGTTGAGTCTTGTGCAGACAACTCCTCCTAAAGTACTTCCCGATTTTAACAAAACTTGGTATACATGATCAGTATAACATGTAGTTTTGCATCCAGCTTTTTTTTCAAAAATCTATTTTTCAAAATGGCTGCCAGCTTCTCATTGGTTGAAGCGTGTCCGGACACTCCTCCTAAAGTACTACTCCGATTTTAACGAAACTGGCAGGGGACTTTGTATTGCTATTTAAGACCAAACAAACCTTAATTTTAGTATAGGGGAGATAATTGTGTTATTTAGTATAGGGGAGATAATTGTGTTAGGGGAGATTATTGTGTTATTTAGTATAGGGGAGATAATTGTGTTATTTAGTATAGGGGAGATTATTGTGTTATTTAGTATAGGGGAGATAATTGTGTTATTTAGTAGAGTGGAGATAGTTGTGTTATTTAGTATAGGGGAGATAGTTGTGTTATTTAGTATAGGGGAGATAGTTGTGTTATTTAGTAGAGTGGAGATAGTTGTGTTATTAAGTATAGGGGAGATAGTTGTGTTATTTAGTATAGGGGAAGTAATTGTATTATACAGCAGCCAATTACAAAACATTTGATCTATAAAAGTGTTTGAATGGTGCACATATATTTTGGTTTGAACCTTACTGGAGACATTGAAAGAAATGACCTTTGTTACATTATCATCTAAGTTAGTGATCTGAGAGGTAAAATGTGTAGGCATGATACTAAACTCCTTAGCATGGCTCCACAAGCATCACAATTACCCCTGGAAAAAAACAAGATGAGAAAAAATAACATAATTATATCCATGGTTGTGTATCTATAAATTGACATAGAGAGAATTTATTATATTAATAGATGTGGTTGTGGACAAACTGCCGTCACCGTTGGAGATATCTGAGGACCGTGTAGAGAAGCTGATGTGCTCCCAAGGCCAGAGTTTCTTGTCCTTCCCCAAGGCCACACAGGAACTCAAAGATGGTAAGTTAACAGAGGTCACAGGGGCAGACTTTTTAACAGAGATATATCTTACGATACCATCACAAATTAAAGCCACAAATTAAAAATATAGTTATGGTCATCTCCGTTCTGATTCATGTAAGTCTAAAGAAGCAAAGGCCTTGATGACTTTCTGTTAATTTTTGTATATATTTTAGAAATCTAGACCTCTTGTCAAGGATTTTTTATGTTAATAACTTTCATAATCAAAACAAGGTGAAATTTCATTGACCTTTAGGGTCACTCTTGTTTATGACACCATACCCATGATGTGTAAGGTCAGTCAAGGTTATTGATACCATTTATCAATCACCATTTTGGCTACGTACGTAAATGATAAATTAGTAGTTAATGTATTAATGTTATATTCCTACATAATAGTTTCATTGACCAATCTGATATGTATCATCTTGAATGAATGAGTTTCTGGGGTGGGAGATTGAAAATTGCCTTCTTGTAATATTTCATTGTTGTTTTGATTTCCGCATACTTAGCATTTGCATAAACATATATACGTATTATATAACTTAGAATTCATCATCAAATCTCTAAAAATCATCCTACAAAATAATTCATTCTACTTCAATGGAAAATATTTCATGCAAATACTTTAAACCACAATGGAAATGAAAGTAGTATGGACTTATGCAAACCTTGTGATTGGGTTTTTGGAACAACAACTAAATGATAAATTGATGGCAACATTTAGTAAATATTTACAGACATGCTAGAAAAGGTACTTGGATGATTTTTTTATCATATGGAACAAGTCCAAAAGATGATATATTAATATTTAAATACATTTTAAACAACATCAACCCATTTATCCAATTTACCATGGAATGTAGCGACACGGAATTAACATTTTTAGATGTCTTAGTTCAAAAGTCTGGCAAATGTATCATAACAATATTTACTACATTTTTTACTACCTTTACTCTGAATAGTTTCGTATCTTTATTTTCTATCAAACCATTTCTAAGTTAGAATCTTTATTGATAAACAGTTATCATGTATATTTTTTTGCAATTAATTAAAATAATATGATTGTGAGAAGTTATAGTTAAGAGTGAAATGTGTAGCCTTTGTCTTTAAGTAAGGTTTAGATAATTAGACAATCAGACTTTATGTTTCTTTGTGTCGAAACTTGACAAAAATTTGTAACGAATGTATTTAAAACATGTCAATGTCCGTCAAGATGTTTTGTCTGAATTATCACATTTCAACAGGCCCCTGGTTAAGATATCTCTGTGATAATCGTAGGAGAAGATTCTATAAATCACTTCTGTTTCAGCCTTCATCGCATGTAGTACACGTGACAACAGGCCCCTGTCTGAGGTTTCTCTGTGATAATCGTAGGAGAAGATTCTATATATCATTTCTGTTTCAGCCTTCATCGCATGCAGTACAAGTGACAACAGCCCTGTTATCCTGTTTGTATCTAAAATGTTTCCTGTGGAGAGAAAGATGTTACCACAGTTCAAACAAAGGTAAGAGTACTGACTGGTGGTGGAGGACAACAGAATACTGTTAATGGTCAACCTCGTTGTCCTGTCTGTCAAACAGAGATTAAAAAGACACTGTGATTGTATTTGAGCAGAATCTGTAAAGAATCATTAAATCTAATGATTTTGTCAATGAATTTCTCTTCTATCAATCCTAAAATATAAATTGAACTTTTGCAGAGTAATTAAGTACACACATAGTTTAGCCTGGTTACATTACATTTAAGTATTTTGATAGATTTTATCAGAAGAATGCATCTGATAGAAGAATTCTTAGTATGTTAATTTCTTTACAAATATAGTCTTGTTGATACCATAGTGTATACAGGATGTGATCAGTAGATTTGTTGCTACGGTAACCAACTAAACAAAATATTTAAATAAAATACAGTCTTCCCCTTTAACCACTAGGCCACTAACTGATGCAGAAATACAACAGAGAAGAGAACAGGCACGTCGGCGCCATCTTGAAAAAATGTCCGGTTCCTCTGTTGTTGTTGAGCAGACAACAAATAAAGAGGGTAAGTAAGTCCTCATACGGCTTGGTAGTCCTCTGTCTACACAAAAATAACCCACAAACATAAAGAGGGTTAGTAAGTCCTCATACGGCTTGGTAGTCCTCTGTCTACACAAAAATAACCCACAAACATAAAGAGGGTTAGTAAGTCCTCATACGGCTTGGTAGTCCTCTGTCTACACAAAAATAACCCACAAACATAAAGAGGGTTAGTAAGTCCTCATACGGCTTGGTAGTCCACTGTCTACATAAAAATACCCCACAAACATAAAGAGGGTTAGTAAGTCCTCATACGGCTTGGTAGTCCTCTGTCTACACAAAAATAACCCACAAACATAAAGAGGGTTAGTAAGTCCTCATACGGCTTGGTAGTCCACTGTCTACACAAAAATAACCCACAAACATAAAGAGGGTTAGTAAGTCCTCATACGGCTTGGTAGTCCACTGTCTACACAAAAATAACCCACAAACATAAAGAGGGTTAGTAAGTCCTCATACGGCTTGGTAGTCCACTGTCTACACAAAAATACTCCACAAACATAAAGAGGGTTAGTAAGTCCTCATACGGCTTGGTAGTCCACTGTCTACACAAAAATACTCCACAAACATAAAGAGGGTTAGTAAGCCCTCATACGGCTTGGTAGTCCACTGTCTACACAAAAATAACCCACAAACATACAGTCCTCATATGGCTTGGTAGTCCACTGTCTACACAAAAATAACCCACAAAGGTAAAGTCCTTATACGGCTTGGTAGTCCACAAGCTATCCCGACCAACGAGGGGGAGAATTGGTAATGTTGGAATAATATTCCTGTAAATGTCTAGATTTCTTTGTATAGTGGTACGTGATTGTACTTTGTTCAGAGGTGTACTTCCTGTCATTACATACTGTAAATCACTTATATTCCGCGAGTACTTAATTTCACGAACTCACCTCATTCGACTTATTCGCCAATACATAATTTCGCGAATTCTGATCTCAAAATGACTTTAAATTCGCGAATGAGGTTAACAGGTCGGCGATATTTCCATGTGGAGAGTGAAGTGAGTTGTTTTCAATGTAAATAAAGCTTTCAGTGTTCATATGTAGTGTTTTGTGATACAAAATTACAATCTGATATAAATGTCTAATTTATCATTCTATTATTACTTTAACGGCAATGTCTGTACTCCAACTAAAGATAACGGTAGATTCAAAATGGACGTCACTTATTCTTGTCATTCTTATATAAATATTCGCGAGGGATTTGAATTTGAGTTTGACTCTCCTCGCGAATTTACACGAAAATAAATCCCACGCGAAATATAAGTGATTTACAGTATGTTAAACAGTTTGGTCTCTGTTAATACCATGTATTCATGTGTACACCTCGCTCAGAAATATCTGTTGTACTGACCACTGTTGTTTTGTAACAGTGACAACCAGCCCAGGTACAGCAATCTCTGGCGAGGGAGCCACATCAGGTACCAACAGTGAAGGAGCCACATCAGTCAATGGCATTGCTATGGATGTCAAAACTGCTTCCAAGGATACCAAAGAGGATGAGGCGCCTACAGTGTTTGTGGCGTTTGCGCGAATTTATAGTGGCACAGTGAAAAAGGGACAAAAGCTGTTTGTCTTAGGTCCTAAACATGACCCCTCACAGGTAGGTCAGATCCAATGGAAATACATATGTAAGTATGGACATTTAGTTTGTGTGAATTGTATTTTAGGTGTTGACAATACACATTTCTTGATATCCTGATATACAAAATATATATATAGAGAGAGATATACAAAACTTCGAATAACTATAATGATAATAATGTAATGATAACTATAAAATAAATATTTAGACATGTATTAATAGTCCTGACTATCAGATAGAATCCACACTAAATTCCAGCTGTTGTTTTTGTGTTGACACAGATTGAGGAAGGAGCCGTTCGTGTAGGCCAGTCTGTGGAGGACCTTGGGACTCGGGACCACATTACAGCCTTCTCTGTGTCCGACCTCTTCCTGTTCATGGGACGAGAACTAGAGCACATGGAGGAGATCCCTGCAGGAAACTTACTGGGTTTGTACTGAATTTGATTAGAATACAACTCAGATTGTTACAAAATTCCATAAGTTGTTACAAAATTCCATAAGTTGTTACAGAACTCCATAAGTTGTTACAGAACTCCCATGAGTTATCACAGAATTCCATAAGTTGTTACAGAACTCCATAAGTTGTTACAGAATTCCATAAGTTGTTACAGAACTCCCATAAGTTGTTACAGAATTCCATAAGTTGTTACAGAATTCCATAAGTTGTTATACAGAATTTCATAAGTTGTTACACAACTCCCATAAGTTGTTACAGAACTCCATAAGTTGTTACAGAACTCCATAAGTTGTTACAGAACTCCATAAGTTGTTATACAGAATTCCATAAGTTGTTACAGAATTCCATAAGTTGTTATACAGAATTTCATAAGTTGCTACACAACTCCCATAAGTTGTTAGAGAACTCCCATAAGTTGTTACAGAACTCCATAAGTTGTTACAGAATTTCATAAGTTGTTACAGAATTCCATAAGTTGTTATACAGAATTTCATAAGTTGTTACACAACTCCCATAAGTTGTTACAGAACTCCATAAGTTGTTACAGAACTCCATAAGTTGTTACAGAACTCCATAAGTTGTTACAGAATTCCATAAGTTGTTACAGAACTCCCATAAGTTGTTACAGAATTCCATAAGTTGTTACAGAATTCCATAAGTTGTTATACAGAATTTCATAAGTTGCTACACAACTCCCATAAGTTGTTACAGAACTCCCATAAGTTGTTACAGAACTCCATAAGTTGTTACAGAATTCCATAAGTTGTTACAGAATTCCATAAGTTGTTATACAGAATTTCATAAGTTGTTACACAACTCCCATAAGTTGTTACAGAACTCCATAAGTTGTTACAGAACTCCATAAGTTGTTACAGAACTCCATAAGTTGTTATACAGAATTCCATAGGTTGTTATACAGAACTCCATAAGTTGTTACAGAACTCCATAAGTTGTTACAGAACTCCATAAGCTGTTACAAAATTCCATAAGTTGTTACAGAACTCCATAAGTTGTTACAGAACTCCCATGAGTTATCACAGAATTCCATAAGTTGTTACAGAACTCCATAAGTTGCTACAGAACTCCATAAGTTGTTACAGAACTCCCATAAGTTGTTACAGAATTCCATAAGTTGTTACAGAATTCCATAAGTTGTTAGAGAACTCCATAAGTTGTTATACAGAATTTCATAAGTTGCTACACAACTCCCATAAGTTGTTACAGAACTCCATAAGTTGTTACAGAATTCCATAAGTTGTTACAGAATTCCATAAGTTGTTATACAGAATTTCATAAGTTGTTACACAACTCCCATAAGTTGTTACAGAACTCCATAAGTTGTTACAGAACTCCATAAGTTGTTACAGAACTCCATAAGTTGTTATACAGAATTCCATAGGTTGTTATACAGAACTCCATAAGTTGTTACAGAACTCCATAAGTTGTTACAGAACTCCATAAGCTGTTACAGAATTCCATAAGTTGTTACAGAACTCCCATAAGTTGTTACAGAATTCCATAAGTTGTTATACAGAATTCCATAAGTTGTTACAGAACTCCATAAGTTGTTATACAGAACTCCATAAGTTGTTACAGAATTCCATAAGTTGTTACAGAATTCCATAAGTTGTTACAGAATTCCATAAGTTGTTATACAGAATTCCATAAGTTGTTACAGAATTCCATAAGTTGTTATACAGAATTCCATAAGTTGTTACAGAATTCCATAAGTTGTTATACAGAATTCCATAAGTTGTTACAGAATTCCATAAGTTGTTATACAGAATTCCATAAGTTGTTAGAGAACTCCATAAGTTGTTACAGAACTCCATAAGTTGTTAGAGAACTCCATAAGTTGTTACAGAACTCCATAAGTTGTTAGAGAACTCCATAAGTTGTTACAGAACTCCATAAGTTGTTACAGAACTCCCATAAGTTGTTACAGAATTCCATAAGTTGTTACAGAATTCCATAAGTTGTTACAGAATTCCATAAGTTGTTAGAGAACTCCATAAGTTGTTAGAGAACTCCATAAGTTGTTAGAGAACTCCATAAGTTGTTAGAGAACTCCATAAGTTGTTATACAGAACTCCATAAGTTGTTACAGAACTCCATAAGTTGTTACAGAATTCCATAAGTTGTTACAGAACTCCGTAAGTTGTTACAGAACTCCCATAAGTTGTTACAGAACTCCATAAGTTGTTACAGAACTCCATAAGTTGTTCTACAGAACTCCATAAGTTGTTATACAGAACTCCATTAGTTGTTATAGAATTCCATAAGTTGTTAGAGAACTCCATAAGTTGTTACAGAACTCCATAAGTTGTTACAGAACTCCATAAGTTGTCACAGAACTCCATAAAGTGTTACAGAATTCCATAAGTTGTTACCGAACTCCATAAGTTATCACAGAATTCCATAAGAATTATATTTGGTTTTAATCTGATTAAATTACAGATCATCATTGTACACTACGTTATAAAGATACGGCAATGAGTGGTAAATGGCATGTTCAATCAACCAATCAAATACAACTGGCAATCTTTGGCAGACTGTTCCCCATTGGTACCAGTCATAGTTGATCATTATTGAATCAATGATATCTGAGTGTCCAAAATGTCAACCAAACTTAGATGGATGTGCCCATCGCTATCCAATTCATGCCCAATTAGTTTATTTAGTGGACTAGGTATGTGTATTGTGTGGATTTTCCTTGGTTTTGACAGACACTCCTCGGAAGGAAATAAAGTAGCAGAAATGGATAGATCAGAGGCTAATTAACATTTTTTAACACTGTTTCGATACCTCATTGAATTTGCACTCACTGTAAGTGTTGTACAGGCATGATGAGATGCTTTTTGATTGGCTGAAAAACTGATTGTATGGTAATAATTTAGGTCAACTGAACATGACCTCTTACCAGCCACTGTCAAATCTTCATGATGTAATGATAAACTGTGTTTAAATCAGATTGATTGGGTTTGTACTGAATTTGGTTTATATAATTTTACAGGATTTGTTATGAAAATTTCAATTCTTACTTTGTCTACCAATTTGAAGGACTTTAATTGTATTAACAGTTGCACAGATTTGCAAGAATTTCAATCTTATCAAATCTTTAAAAAAATAATGAACCTAATTTTTCCTGTCAGGCCTAGTTAATATAGACAATCTTACCTGCCAGGCCTAGTTAATATAGACAATCTTACCTGTCAGGCCTAGTTAATATAGACAATCTTACCTGTCAGGCCTAGTTAATATAGACAATCTTACCTGTCAGGCCTAGTTAATATAGACAATCTCACCTGTTAGGCCTAGTTAATATAGACAATCTTACCTGTCAGGCCTAGTTAGTATAGGTAATCTTACCTGTCAGGTCTAGTTAATGTAGACAATCTTACCTGTCAGGTCTAGTTAATATAGACAATCTTACCTGTCAGGCCTAGTTAATATAGACAATCTTACCTGTCAGGCCTAGTTAGTATAGATAATCTTCCCTGTCAGGTCTAGTTAATGTAGACAATCTTACCTGTCAGGTCTAGTTAATATAGACAATCTTACCTGTCAGGCCTAGTTAATATGGACAATCTTACCTGTCAGGCCAAGTTAATATAGACAATATCACCTGTCAGGCCTAGTTAATATAGACAATCTTACCTGTCAGGCCTAGTTAATATAGACAATCTTACCTGTCAGGCCTAGTTAATATAGACAATCTTACCTGTCAGGCCTAGTTAATATAGACAATCTCACCTGTCAAGTCTAGTTAATATAGACAATCTTACCTGTCGGGTCTAGTTAATGTAGATAATCTTACCTGTCAGGTCTAGTTAATATAGACAATCTTACCTGTCAGGCATAGTTAATGTAGATAATCTTACCTGTCAGGCCTAGTTAATATAGACAATCTTACCTGTCAGGCCGAGTTAATATAGACAATCTTACCTATGCTCAGGGATTGGAGGACTGGAGGACCACATCCTGAAGTCGGGGACAGTATCCAGTACTATCATGTGTCCAGCCTTCACTGACCTCTACTTCGATGCTTCACCAATCGTCAGGGTTGCTCTGGAACCCAAACATGCAGGTAGTTGTTGAATATATTTTCTCCCAAAGTTCATAAATTTATCTCCATTTTTTAGCCGTGAGAGATTTCTCCGACAACCCCTAGGTTATGACAGATTGCACATGCTAACTTCTGAACTGGAAATACTTTCGAAACTACTTTTTGTTTACAATTCATCGTCTGCTTTGTGTAAAGCTATTCATAACCCTAAAGATGACCTTTGAAATAGGGGTCACAAAATTGTCCACAATTCTCTCTAAAACAATAACATTTGAATCTGACATTGTCAACAATACACCTACATGTACCTCCCATGATGGTGATTGCGACATCATGCAGCTGCTGCAAGTGAAGAAATCGCACAACAGTATTTCCTTTTGCTCAATGTTTTATGGGTTCATAATCAGTGGTGGAACTTTTAATATCAACATTTACACCCATAATCACACTTCGAAATAAAATTCAAAAACGACCCCGCATGACCTACACAGATTCTGACAACAATGAAGGGTGACACTAGGTCAGTCAATTGATGAATGAGTGGCGTCACTGTAGTTCCCATGTTTTTATTTTGTGTTAAATATGCGGAAGAGACGCAAAGTTTTATGAAATGACAAGATGAACTATTGTTAATATCAGAATATCACGAATACCATATTTTGGTGTCTGTTTGAATAAATATTGTGAAACAAATTTAGACATATGTTTTCTTGTGTAATGATATTGGAATGCAAAGTTTTTGGGTTGTAATGGGTACTTCTTTAGCCTCATGTCCTACAACTAGACCGCTGTGCTCCAAACATGGTTGTCATGCTGTGACCTTGATGTGACCTTATTTTGTGACCTTATTTTATCTGTCCGTACAGGTGAAATGGGACACTTAGTGCGAGGACTGAGGCTGCTGAACCAGGCAGACCCATGTGTTCAGGTGTTGGTTCAGGAGACAGGCGAACACGTCATTATAACTGCTGGCGAGGTTCATCTACAGAGATGTCTGGACGACCTCAGACAGAGGTAAGTCATCACTGGGCGAGGTTTATCTACAGAGATGTCTGGACGACCTGAGACAGAGGTAAGTCATCACTGGGCGAGGTTTATCTACAGAGATGTCTGGACGACCTGAGACAGAGGTAAGTCATCACTGGGCGAGGTTTATCTACAGAGATGTCTGGACGACCTGAGACAGAGGTAAGTCATCACTGGACGAGGTTTATCTACAAAGATGTCTGGACGACCTGAGACAGAGGTAAGTCATCACTGGGCGAGGTTTATCTACGGAGATGTCTGGACGACCTGAGACAGCGGTAAGTCATCACTGGGCGAGGTTTATCTACAGAGATGTCTGGACGACCTGAGACAGAGGTAAGTCATCACTGGGCGAGGTTTATCTACAAAGATGTCTGGACGACCTGAGACAGAGGTAAGTCATCACTGGGCAAGGTTTATCTACAAAGATGTCTGGACGACCTGAGACAGCAGTAAGTCATCACTGGGCGAGGTTTATCTACAGAGATGTCTGGACGACGTGAGACAGCAGTAAGTCATCACTGGGTGAGGTTTATCTACAAAGATGTCTGGATGACCTGAGACAGAGGTAAGTCATCACTGGGCGCGGTTTATCTACAGAGATGTCTGGACGACCTGAGACAGAGGTAAGTCATCACTGGGCGAGGTTTATCTACAGAGATGTCTGGACGACCTGAGACAGAGGTAAGTCATCACTGGGCGAGGTTTATCTACAGAGATGTCTGGACGACCTGAGACAGAGGTAAGTCATCACTGGGCGAGGTTCATCTACAGAGATGTCTGGACGACCCGAGACAGAGGTAAGTCATCACTGGGCGAGGTTCATCTACAGAGATGTCTGGACGACCTGAGACAGAGGTAAGTCATCACTGGGCGAGGTTTATCTACAGAGATGTCTGGACGACCTGAGACAGAGGTAAATCATCACTGGGCGAGGTTTATGTACAGAGATGTCTGGACGACCTTAGACAGAGGTAAGTCATCACTGGGCGAGGTTTATCTACAGAGATGTCTGGACGACCTGAGACAGAGGTAAGTCATCACTGGGCAAGGTTTATCTACAAAGATGTCTGGACGACCTGAGACAGCAGTAAGTCATCACTGGGCGAGGTTTATCTACAGAGATGTCTGGACGACGTGAGACAGCAGTAAGTCATCACTGGGTGAGGTTTATCTACAAAGATGTCTGGATGACCTGAGACAGAGGTAAGTCATCACTGGGCGCGGTTTATCTACAGAGATGTCTGGACGACCTGAGACAGAGGTAAGTCATCACTGGGCGAGGTTCATCTACAGAGATGTCTGGATGTTTATCTCAATCTTTAAGTGTGGTCAGCCATCAAACAAATTGTAAAAACCAAGAGTTTATCAAACTTGTAAAAGTAATTTGTTCTTAATTGAGAAAGTTATTTAGGTGTACTGTATGAGCAATTTTGCAATACTAAAAGATGAACTGATAGTTTAGATTTTAACTCTGCAACAAATTATTGGTCTTGGAAGATGAATTATTTGTTTATGTTTTAGGTATGCCAACATTGAGCTGCATGCATCATCACCTATTGTACCTTTCCGAGAAACAATAATTAATCCACCTAAAACGGATATGGTAAATGAAGTCATCCAGGATCAGCCAATCAAAACAGCCAAGACAAAAGAGTTTGAGGATGATGAGGAAGTGATAGAGACAGGATTGGTTGAGATGTACACAACCAATCAGAAATGCTGTATCAGAATCCGAGCTTTACCTCTACCTGATGCAGTTACCAACTTATTGGAGGAAAATGTGAATCTCCTTAAAACTCTTCACAGATTTAATAAAGCAAAAGATTATGGACAAAACAGTGATGTCAAGGACACCGTTTTAGAGGCTCTCAGCCATCTCAAGTCAAGTATAAGGAAAGCTTTCACAGAAGAAGAGAAATCATGGACTGACTTCGTAGATAAAATCTGGGCATTTGGACCAAAGAGGGTCGGGCCCAATTTGCTGGTGAATCAGGTGGAAGGATATAACAGACCCTCTGTGTGGGACCTAAAGGGCTCAGAGAGACTCTTTAGGGATTTTGACAGTAGTATAGTTGGTGGTTTTCAAATGGCAACCCTTGCTGGTCCACTGTGTGAAGAGCCCATCCGAGGTGTATGTTTTGTGATAGAGAAATGGGAATATATTGACATGTCTTATGTTAGGCTTGCTAGGTTGAGTGAATCTGAAGGTGATACAAAATTACCTGAAGAGAATGGTGTACCAGCATCCCTGAGTAGCTCGTTAGAAAAAACATCAATTATAGAGGATGTAGATGAGAAGTGTGATAACAGAGACAAAGATGATGATAGTTGTGAGGTGAAGGATGTTATTAAGACCCAGAGGAGGAAGGAGTACGGGCCGTTTTCGGGCCAAATCATTTCCTGTGTGATAGCAGGCTGTAGGAAAGCATTCCAGACTCGTCCCCAAAGACTTATGGTAGCCATGTATAAATGTAACATCCAGGCCACCACTGACGTACTGGGTTAGTATACAGTCCAGTATGTGTTATAGATATATATATAATGGTTTTAGTGTCGTACTTGTGACAGATTATACTATATTAATTGTATGTGGTATCCAGTGGACATATCCACTAAATATCATGTTCAAATCTGAAGCAATAGAAAATGATTTATTTCCAAGCAGTGTTTCAGTGTATACTATACCTTCATTGGGACATAATGATTATACATGGTTTGACTGATTACAGTGTAAAAGATTTACACTTTGATGAATATAATTGTTTGGTTGGCCAGTAATGTATAATATAGGGATAGATCTTTCTTACATTTAATGTTTGGTTGGCCAGTAATCTATAATACAGAGATAGATCTTTCTTACATTTATTGTTTGGTTCTCCAGTAATCTGTAATACACGGATAGATCTTTCTTACATTTATTGTTTGGTTCTCCAGTAATGTATAATATAGGGATAGATCTTTCTTACATTTATTGTTTGGTTGGCCAGTAATCTATAATACAGGGAAAGATCTTTCTTACATTTATTGTTTGGTTCTCCAGTAATCTATAATATAGAGATAGATCTTTTTTTACATTTATTGTTTGGTTCTCCAGTAATGTATAATATAGGGATAGATCTTTCTTACATTTATTGTTTGGTTGGCCAGTAATCTATAATACAGGGAAAGATCTTTCTTACATTTATTGTTTGGTTCTCCAGTAATCTATAATATAGAGATAGATCTTTTTTTTACATTTATTGTTTGGTTCTCCAGTAATGTATAATATAGGGATAGATCTTTCTTACATTTATTGTTTGGTTCTCCAGTAATGTATAATATAGGGATAGATCTTTCTTACATTTATTGTTTGGTTCTCCAGTAATGTATAATATAGGGATAGATCTTTCTTACATTTATTGTTTGGTTGGCCAGTAATCTATAATACAGGGAAAGATCTTTCTTACATTTATTGTTTGGTTCTCCAGTAATCTATAATATAGGGAAAGATCTTTCTTACATTTATTGTTTGGTTGGCCAGTAATCTATAATATAGGGAAAGATCTTTCTTACATTTATTGTTTGGTTCTCCAGTAATCTATAATATAGATAGATCTTTCTTACATTTATTGTTTGGTTCTCCAGTAATCTATAATAAAGGGATAGATCTTTCTTACATTTATTGTTTGGTTGGCCAGTAATCTATAATAAAGGGATAGATCTTTCTTACATTTATTGTTTGGTTGGCCAGTAATCTATAATATAGGGAAAGATCTTTCTTACATTTATTGTTTGGTTCTCCAGTAATCTATAATACAGGGATAGATCTTTTTTTACATTTATTGTTTGGTTCTCCAGTAATGTATAATATAGGAATAGATCTTTCTTACATTTATTGTTTGGTTGGCCAGTAATCTATAATACAGGGAAAGATCTTTCTTACATTTATTGTTTGGTTCTCCAATAATCTATAATACAGGGATAGATCTTTATTTACATTGATTGTTTGGTTCTCCAGTAATCTATAATACACGGATAGATCTTTCTTACATTTATTGTTTGGTTCTCCAGTAATCTATAATACAGGGATAGATCTTTTTTTACATTTATTGTTTGGTTCTCCAGTAATCTATAATATAGGGATAGATCTTTCTTACATTTATTGTTTGGTTCTCCAGTAATGTATAATATAGGGATAGATCTTTCTTACATTTATTGTTTGGTTGGCCAGTAATCTATAATACAGGGAAAGATCTTTCTTACATTTATTGTTTGGTTGGCCGGTAATCTATAATACAGGGAAAGATCTTTCTTACATTTATTGTTTGGTTCTCCAGTAATCTATAATATAGGGAAAGATCTTTCTTACATTTATTGTTTGGTTGGCCAGCAATCTATAATATAGGGAAAGATCTTTCTTACATTTATTGTTTGGTTCTCCAGTAATCTATAATATAGATAGATCTTTCTTACATTTATTGTTTGGTTCTCCAGTAATCTATAATAAAGGGATAGATCTTTCTTACATTTATTGTTTGGTTGGCCAGTAATCTATAATAAAGGGATAGATCTTTCTTACATTTATTGTTTGGTTGGCCAGTAATCTATAATATAGGGAAAGATCTTTCTTACATTTATTGTTTGGTTCTCCAGTAATCTATAATACAGGGATAGATCTTTTTTTACATTTATTGTTTGGTTCTCCAGTAATGTATAATATAGGAATAGATCTTTCTTACATTTATTGTTTGGTTGGCCAGTAATCTATAATACAGGGAAAGATCTTTCTTACATTTATTGTTTGGTTCTCCAATAATCTATAATACAGGGATAGATCTTTTTTTACATTGATTGTTTGGTTCTCCAGTAATCTATAATACACGGATAGATCTTTCTTACATTTATTGTTTGGTTCTCCAGTAATCTATAATACAGGGATAGATCTTTTTTTACATTTATTGTTTGGTTCTCCAGTAATCTATAATATAGGGAAAGATCTTTCTTACATTTATTGTTTGGTTGGCCAGTAATCTATAATACATGGATAGATCTTTCTTACATTTATTGTTTGGTTCTCCAGTAATCTATAATATAGAGATAGATCTTTCTTACATTTATTGTTTGGTTCTCCAGTAATGTATAATATAGAGATAGATCTTTCTTACATTTATTGTTTGGTTCTCCGGTAATCTAATATAGAGATAGATCTTTCTTACATTTATTGTTTGGTTGGCCAGTTATCTATAATAAAGGGATAGATCTTTCTTACATTTATTGTTTGGTTCTCCAGTAATCTATAATACAGGGATAGATCTTTCTTACATTTATTGTTTGGTTGGCCAGTAATCTATAATATAGAGATAGATCTTTCTTACATTTATTGTTTGGTTCTCCAGTAATCTATAATACAGGGATAGATCTTTCTTACATTTATTGTTTGGTTGTCCAGTAATCTATAATATAGGGATAGATCTTTCTTACATTTATTGTTTGGTTCTCCAGTAATCTATAATACAGGGATAGATCTTTCTTACATTTATTGTTTGGTTGGCCAGTAATCTATAATATAGAGATAGATCTTTCTTACATTTAATGTTTGGTTCTCCAGTAATCTATAATATAGGGATAGATCTTTCTTACATTTATTGTTTGGTTGGCCAGTAATCTAATAAAGGGATAGATCTTTTTAGGTCACCTGAGACGAAGTCTCAAGTGACCTATTCTAATCGCCTTTTGTCCGTCGTCGTGCGTCGTGCGTCGTGCGTCGTGCGTCTGTAAACTTTTTACATTTTCGACTTCTTCTCCAAAACCACTTAACAAAATTCAATGAAATTTGTCAGAAAGTTTCTATGGCTGAAGGTCAACCAAAATTGTGAATTATATGGTCCCCAGCCCCCAGGGGCCTGAGGGGTGGGGCCAAAAAGGGTCAAATTGACTAAAACTTCAAAAATCTTCTTCTCTACTCTCAGATATGGTAGAATCAAATACTCTTCATAGATGGAAGGGTCTTCAGGTGCTTTATCAAAATTGTGAATTTCATGACCCTGGGGTCTCACGTTTGCCCCTGGGGAGGGGGTAAACTTTACTATAGTTTATATAGGGAAATCACATTTTTGACTATTATTTGTTGGATTTCTATTGGAATTCATTCTAACTTGGTTCAAATTATCAGCATTGGATTACAGTTTGATGTTATGTACATGTTGGCCCTGGTTGACCCCCAGGGGCTGTTGGGCGGGGCCAAAAAGGGTCAAATTGACTGAAATTTCAAAAATCTTCTTCTCTACTCTCAGATATGGTAGAATCAAATACTCTTCATAGATGGAAGGGTCTTAAGGTGCTTTATCAAAATTGTGAATTTCATGACCCTGGGGTCTCACGTTTGCCCCTGGGGAGGGGGTAAACTTTACTATAGTTTATATAAGGAAATCACATTTTTGACTATTATTTGTTGGATTTGTATTGGAATTCATTCTAACTTGCATCAAATTATCAGCATGGGATAACAGTTTGATGTTATGTACATGTTGGCCCTAGTTGACCCCCAGGGGCTGGTGGGCGGGGCCAAAAAGGGTCAAATTGACTGAAATTTCAAAAATCTTTTTATCTACTGTATGTTAGAATCAAACATACTCTTCATAGACTGACCCCATTAGGACTGATGGGTGGGGCCAAAAAGGGTCAATTTAGTTGGCCGAAATATTTCAAATCTCAGGTGACCGTTAAGGCCCTTTGGGCCTCTTGTTTACATTTATTGTTTGGTTCTCCAGTAATCTATAATATAGGGATAGATCTTTCTTACATTTATTGTTTGGTTGGCCAGTAATCTAATAAAGGGATAGATCTGTTTTACATTTATTGTTTGGTTCTCCAGTAATCTATAATATAGGGATAGATCTTTCTTACATTTATTGTTTGGTTGGCCAGTAATGTATAATATAGGGATAGATCTTTCTTACATTTATTGTTTGGTTGGCCAGTAATCTATAATACAGGGAAAGATCTTTCTTACATTTATTGTTTGGTTGTCCAGGTAAGCTGTATGCAGTGCTAGGGAAGAGGAATGGGAGTATCCTGGAGGGAGATATGACTGAAGGGTCCCAGATCTTCAATGTGGTAGCCACTCTCCCTGTGATAGAGAGCTTTGGGTTCGCCGAGAACATCAGGAAGAAGACGAGTGGACTGGCAAGTCCTCAGCTTGTGTTTAGCCACTGGCAGGTTGGTTTAATATTCTCACATTCCACGTAAATTGAAATCAAATCAAGATTCATTTTTAGGCAAAAGGAATATAAAGTCATATTTTTCAAAAGCCCACCAAAAAGATGTTTAAGTAAATTTAGTTATCCAATTACAGGGAAACTGTTAAGTTTATAATCAGAGACAATCTCTTTATAGAATGCATTTTTTTTCGAGCACTTTGGGTATGTGGTATATACTGTATTAGAATGTAATTAACTGTTGTCTAAATGTGTCCAAAGAGAAAGGAGTCTTCGTAATCATCTGATACCAATATAAACAAATAAAAAATGTGGACCTCATTTGAAATACATTCCATAGTTATAAAAATAGGCTCTTACATTTCTGATAACACAGACTGTTTAATTATTAAAGTAATTCAACAATTGTTAAATTGTGAATTACCTCCCCTGTATCATTCTTCATCTAGTATGTATTATGTAAATTAAAACTGGAAACCGAGGGAAAATGTGAGGTCCTGTTGTTTTTTCTTGTCAAGAAGATTATACTGTTTTATTTATAGGGTAAATATATAATGTTTTAGATCACAGGGTGATAAGGTGTGAAAAACTATCCGTTCCTTAAATAATCAATAACAATGCTGGGTCAGATCAGATAAAAAGTTCCGCATTCCTCTCACTAATTGGTACAGTATGTTATGTATACCTGCAAAGGGGTTCGTCATTTATATAGGCTATAAATGACATAGCCAGAGATCTCAATGTTAAACTTTTTCATATTCTTTAAAGCAAAATTCTAGAATAATTTTAGGAGGAATATCACAGTTGTCATATCTACTTTAGATGAATATATATATGTATTTTCTTGCTTTGCATATTACTTTTTTTGGACCTCATGAGGGAAAGTGTCCGATTCTTGAAATACTGAAATACCTGGTTTTGTCAGAATTTAACATGGGCATATATGGTGTGAATATTTCCAAAATACTGAATTATTGTTAATACTGATCACTTACTGAATTTAGTATTGTTACTGATCACTTACTGAATTTAGTATTGTTACTGATCACTTACTGAATTTAGTATTGTTACTAAGGTAGCACACCACAGTAAGACAGCCTGGCCATGGGCAATTTTTTTGTTAAGGAAATAACTCCTGTATTATGATATGCATAAAAAATGAAAAAAATAAATGTACACTATAATTGGTATATTCAGTATGAAGTAGTACATACAGGCTTCACATTTATTAAAACAAAAATCAATAAATTGGTTCCGGATTTTAAATATCCGGATTTTCCGAACGTGTGTTTACACAGGAAATTTAGTTTTGCCTACAGCGCAAAATGGAAGCCCACAGAAAAGGTAAGATAGCGGAAAAACTTAATTTACAACATATGTCCAAACAAGATTAATTCTGTCTTTGGGATAGAGATAGTTAATTTTAAATAGGTTTCAGAAAAAAAATTGTGTAGAGAATTGTGCCATTTTGGGTCAAATATCATAATATTTTGCAATTTTTGAGAATTTTTTAAGCTGTTACCATGGTATTCACAGCTCTAAAAATCACAGAAAATATCAGTTTACTTATCCTTCAGAGCTCTATTAAAATTGCAAATGTTGTACAGATTTCAAATATATATACTTTATTAGAGGTTATATGTAAGGTTAACTGGCAATGTTTACATATCT
This sequence comes from Pecten maximus, assembly GCF_902652985.1. NCBI lineage: Eukaryota > Metazoa > Mollusca > Bivalvia > Pectinida > Pectinidae > Pecten > Pecten maximus. The sequence goes on along the minus strand of NC_047023.1, from coordinate 28,166,122 downwards.
AAAACATGTGCCATATTTTTCAGAATTTGGCATTTTTACTGTACACTGCTACCTTATAAGGGCTGAAATATGTTATTTTTTGGAAATTGTGCTTAATTATGCTTGATTAAGCTTCATTTTAATTCATTATTGCTCAAAAATGCATAAAAACAATCTAAAACTTGTTTATTAACTGGCTTGTCATATTAGAAGAATCAAGGGAGGTAACTCGCATAACTACCCATTTTAAGGGTGGGTTAATTAAGCATAATGTTAATGAGTCAGTATAAATTGAAAAGATATTCTATGTTTTATAACAAACCCAAAATAACTTATTGGGTATCTAACAAACCATATAGACTGAATTCTGGTTTGGTTTACCTGATTTATTACCCCGTATCCATGGAAACTATTACAGTAAGTGTTATTTTTTGAAATATTTGGTGAAACCATTATTTTCAGTTTATTTATACAATGGTAAGCATGTAATTTCAATTGATTGAGTGTACGGTTGATACAATATTGTCAGTTATTGTCATTTCCTTCGGTAAAGCAGAAAAAATAGCATTTTCCGCATAAAATGGGATCAGCGGACACTTCCATATGATCATTGGTACATACCTGAATTACCGGGGTGGAAACAGATGACTGTGATGTCATAGGCATGACATTTTGAAATCTTGGATGTGATGTCATGATTTATCAGTTAGAATATTGCATGTGTTGCTAAGCTGAGGTTTGGAAAGGAATTTGGTTCTTTATTATGACACCATTGAGTATTTATGACGTCATAGATACCATCTGATGACGTCATAGTTACTGATGACGTCATGGTAACTATGACGTCATATTACAGGGCTAAATTTGATAGCTGTATAGTATTTTTTGCTTGATTACATGCACAGAGACTCAAAGTACCACATTCAACTCAAAACACAACTTTATTCAAGAGATATACAGAATTATGGGAGTTTTCATCTTTAAAATTACCTCCCCTTATTACTGGATTGGGAGAAAAAGTTGTCAAAATACACCTCTCAGGGAAATCAGCAATACTCGGTGACTATTAAAGATACACAGTAACCCGATATGTCATTTTGTTCGTCGGAACATATTCTAGACATTCATGGGGTTTTTAGTAAAATTAGAATTTAAAAAAGTGATGTATAAGGTAGCACACCACAGTAAGACAGCCTGGCCATGGGCAATTTTTTTGTTAAGGAAATAACTCCTGTATTATGATATGCATAAAAAATGAAAAAATAAATGTACACTATAATTGGTATATTCAGTATGAAGTAGTACATACAGGCTTCACATTTATTAAAACAAAAATCAATAAATTGGTTCCGGATTTTAAATATCCGGATTTTCCGAACGTGTGTTTACACAGGAAATTTAGTTTTGCCTACAGCGCAAAATGGAAGCCCACAGAAAAGGTAAGATAGCGGAAAAACTTAATTTACAACATATGTCCAAACAAGATTAATTCTGTCTTTGGGATAGAGATAGTTAATTTTAAATAGGTTTCAGAAAAAAAATTGTGTAGAGAATTGTGCCATTTTGGGTCAAATATCATAATATTTTGCAATTTTTGAGAATTTTTTAAGCTGTTACCATGGTATTCACAGCTCTAAAAATCACAGAAAATATCAGTTTACTTATCCTTCAGAGCTCTATTAAAATTGCAAATGTTGTACAGATTTCAAATATATATACTTTATTAGAGGTTATATGTAAGGTTAACTGGCAATGTTTACATATCTAAAACATGTGCCATATTTTTCAGAATTTGGCATTTTTACTGTACACTGCTACCTAATCACTTACTGAATTTAGTATTGTTACTAATCACTTACTGATTTCAGTATTAATGTTGAACACCCGTACAACCTATTCAGGTGAATACCAAGGTTCTCTTGTTTAAATATTAACATTTTGATGTAGGTTCTGGACGTTGATCCGTTCTGGGTTCCGACAACGGAGGAAGAATATCTCCATTTTGGAGAGAAGGCAGACTCGGAAAACAAGGCTCGTCAGTATGTCAATGCAGTAAGGAAACGCAAGGGGCTGAAAGTGGACGAGAAGATCGTGGAGCACGCAGAGAAACAGCGTACACTCACTAGAAATAAATAATGGATAGGATAAAAATCGTGTTTCAGAATCTGTATTGATAAAGGATCAGTACTTGTAAATTAATTTCATTACATTATTTATTCTGTATTGAGGACTTTATTAAAGTGTTAATGCTTGATCTTATATAAGTCTTTCACTATTAATGTTTTTCTCAAAGCATTTAAAAGATGATACTCTTGTTGAATTGTAATTTATGGAATAAATGATTTTAGATTTTTATAGAACATTGCATCTGTGTTTTTTTAAAACAATGGAATGTAATATTCCTGAATATGGGAGATAATTGACCAATCAATTTCATCTCATTTCTGAAAATATCTTTTAGTCCATTGTCAAATATTTTATTATCTAATTCACCCATTTCCTTCTCAATCAATTTTTTTATCATTATTCTTAAACCAGTACAGCATAGGTCTTTTTCTTTTCATTGAAAGTTTAGACTTGGTTTCTGATTTTGAGACTAATGTGAAAAACAAGATGGCCACCAGTATCTTAGATTTTGACATTTTGATCAATTTTCAAATAAAGTTCCCTATGGTGTTGAATTATAAGACTGATAGGGAAAATGCCATCTTGGATTTTGCTTTGCCAGATACCCATGTTAGATTACACTACACTTGATAAGTGTGGTGTAGCATAGTGCAATAACCGTGGGTATCAGACAATGGGATTGTGACACTTTTAACAAGCTTGTTATCGAAGTACAGCTAGGACATTTTCCAGTTTCATATATATTTCTACTGGTCAGAAGAACAAGATAGCCTTGGAGTTTTGAGTTAAAGCTTGCCATCACTTTCTTTAAAAGAAGGTGTACCGAGGCGTATCTTCCCGAACTAGTTGAGCATGGCTAATTTAGAGACTGATCAGAACAGGAAGCTATCTTGGATTTCCACCACAGAATTCATCACTAAATCATACAGTATTTCGGATTTAACTCATGTTCTGCATATGTTATTTCCCTCCGACAAGGTTGAATGAATAATATACAAATGGGTTTGGTTGGTCTTAAAGTTTCCAGAGCCTAACTCAACCTCAAGGTCCAGTAGTGATTTTGGTGAGTTTTCACCTGTATACATTCCCTATTACCTGATGATAGTCTAAAATTAATATTTCCAGAACATTTATCTAAAATTCTCTGAGGTAATATATTGCTTGTAACTTGATATGTACATCAAATCTTATGGTTTAGCATTTTCTTTTCCTACAGTGGAATTTTCAATTTCCATATTTTTGCTGTTACCATGGAAACACACGGCCAATATCATTAATTATGCTTGTTTCTGGACCACATCTCAGCACAATGTGGTTGATATCGAAGAAAAAAGGAAACAAGAAGATAAATAAATAAATTTTATTTGACTTGTTAAGCGATCATGCTTGTGACAAATGGTGATGCTTGCATTGCTGTTGGCGATGCTATTGTACAGACAACACTAACGAAGCCGACATTCACGGTTCTATAAACTCACACTTCTCATACAATCATTCTGGAAAGTATTAACACTTTCATTATTAAATCTGCA